>NC_041362.1:6174492-6326642 GCF_900634415.1 Cottoperca gobio | reverse complement strand
CACATTATTTGTATGTGTTTAGTATTATTAAACCCACATTACCCATATTTCTATTACTGTATTGATTGCTTTGCACAAATGTTTACACAATTCAACTGTATTGGTTAATGTATATTTTTTATTTGATAACCCTTAATAATTAAATTAAATTAAAATGTTTTAATTATTTAATTTAAAAAGAAACTGAATTGTATAATCAGGTGTCGATTTTATTCCTGCAGAGCTTTACACTACTCACAAAGGGGAGGCCCGATAATTCCAAATAATAAATCAAATCACTTGAAAAGGCTCAAACTGTATGATGTCAGCCTGTAAAGCAAAATGACATCCCAGAAGGGTGGATAAGGATTTATTTTTATACAAACAGATATCTACTTGATACATGGTATGGTTGTAACATGAGATTTTGTTTATTAGTTTCATGGTTTTATGCAGATTGAGATGCACCAAGCATGTTATTTCTCCATGTTTGCAAACGTGGTGTGTGTTAAATCCCAAAAGAACACAAGTGACAACAAGTCGAAGAAAATTAAAACTCTTAAAATTATTATCATTTCAAATCTAATCAAATCATTTAACAGATTATGCCACAAATATATCTAATA
The DNA here is from genome assembly GCF_900634415.1 of Cottoperca gobio. Taxonomy (NCBI): domain Eukaryota; kingdom Metazoa; phylum Chordata; class Actinopteri; order Perciformes; family Bovichtidae; genus Cottoperca; species Cottoperca gobio. The sequence continues at coordinate 6,326,037 of NC_041362.1, read as the reverse complement.
TCCAAAGTAATGACCAGAAAACAGTACTACTGCAAATGCATACATACATTTAAAATTATAAAATGATTAATTAAACCCAGAATTGTGACTGATTATTGATAGGGAAGTGCACTTTGTAGCATAATGCAGTTAAAGCATAACATACAGAAACATAACTGACAGTGAATAAAATCATATTGCCTGTGGAGTGTATTTAATGGACAGAGTAGAGTTTCAAGCAGCTTGTAACTGTGTGCTTGGAATAACAAAGATCCATCTGATTATAAATTAGGTATTAAAATGTCAATGCTCTGATCTTGTTACATGTAGTTGTTGTTGTTGCAGAGCATCATAACCCCAAGTGCAATTCAATTTCAGTGTTGCCTTCAACCTTTTACAATTTTCTTCTGAAAAAAAGCATTTAGAAATGATCATAAATCCCTTTTACATTGTTTCCAATAAGTGCATTGCATGCAGAAACAAATGACAGGGAGGATGCTTTCACACAAGTAGAGCTCTCTTTTTGTTGGCTTGGAACACATGCCAGTCCTGCCAGTGGAGTACGGTGTTCTTGGAGCAGTCTCCAACGTCATTGCAGGTGTAGCCAGTGGGACAGCAGTGCTGCATGTCGCTGCAGCACACCGCCTGTGGAGAGGACAGAGGGAGGAAGGTCATTTTTGACACAAAACTTTCATTAAAGATCTAAGACATGACATATCTTTTATCACTGTATAGCTTGACATTCATTTTTTTCTGAGATTGATACCAGTTTGACATGAGAGTGGCATCAATCTTCTCATCTAACTCTCTGCAAGAAAGCAAATATAATATACTATATATAGTGACTTAGAGTGACTTTAAATGCGTGCATTTTGTGGGTCTGTCATATTATTGTTACACCTTACTGACCATACTTGTATGCAATGCTGTATTGTGTCTACATCTCTTTAACTAAACATTTTATCACAAAAAGGTTGAAGTTATGACTGTGTATCATACATTTGGAGAATTACAGCAGCCCCATGTAGTGGAAGACACCCTGCAGCAGGTCTGTCCATCTAGACAGCTGACTTGTTCATCGCACGGGACGTTTCTAAGGTTAGAGGGAAAGATCAGGGACTGGTGCCCGAGCAGATCCACTGGTGTTAGTGGGACGTTCTCCAGCTCCAGCAGGATGAGCTTCTGACAGGACATAGAGGCGATGTTGCAGGTGTAACCCTGTGGGCAGCAGTGCTCCTTATTTTGGCAGCACACAGCCTGCAGGCACAGCATGCACAAGGTTAGTGGAATTAACTTCACCTTTTAAATAAGCAAACCCTGACTAAGATAACAATCTTATAGGCAAGGCCGTGTTCGCTTTGTCATAAAAGACAGGCTAAGACAGAATCTCAACTTTTACAATACAGTAACCTCTCCACACACACAGCGCTCACATTTTCCATCGGGCAGCAGCCCCACTCGCCCGTCAAAAGCCGGCAGCAAGTGGTGTGTTCAGGACATTGATTCAGCTCGTCGCAGTGCGTAGAGCTGGATATGCCTCAATGCTGTTGGTGGCTGGATGCTTGGTGTACCAGGGAATCACCAAATCCTCTTTGACGCACGTGGCCTCGTCCTCGTTACATGTGGTCCCCTTAGGACAGCAGTGGTCCCCATCAGTGCAGCACACAGCCTAATGGGAGTAGTGAGAGTGGAAGTGCTACTATCACATCATCCATTATATTCAAATGAATAAACTAAGACTGGTGAAAAACACGAGTGATCTTCTACAATTGTAAAATTGCAATAATGAATGGAGCTGCAAAGACGAATTGATTCATCGTTTAGTTTGTCAACTGCTAAATTAATTGCCAACTATTTTGGTCATTGATTAAAAAAACAGCTGCCTGGTGAACACGAGGCTACGAGAGCAGAGAGAATAAACCAAAACAGTAAAATCGTGGACAATGAGCAGAAAGATGCTATATAGCTCTGTAGAGCTGAGGACAGATCTCTTTGGGTTCATGAGGAGCGAGCCCTTTCACATCACACAGTGATTTGATACTATCATACCATAATCAAATTATAAAATAGGGAAAATATGTGATGGTAATTGTATGCTTTAAGGTGGTGAAATCCTTTGCATTTAGTGTGTAATTTATAATATATATGTAGTTTGTAATTACACACAATTTACAATTTAAGTGGAATTTTATGTACATATTTTTAATAAACGTTGAACATATATGAGTTAATTTATTAAAATGTTAAATATGGGAGTTGATTAAGTAACAAAAACATTTCCTTAAAATAATATGCCCTAGTTATTAGTCATTATGATAACAAAATACTACATAACTTAACTGCAAATATAAAATATAAAATGATTAGCAGTGTTATGCCATAGTTTGCCATTTCAAATTATTATTTAAATATTGTTTTCACAGTTGTAGAATATAACTGATTATTATCAATTTGCTAATTACAGTTCTTTACCTTTGCGTTAGTAACATTCTTACTGCAGGAATTGTACTATGTATAATGTATAATAATAATGATATTAATAATCATAATCGATTAATAACCATAATCTTAATACTACTAAATAATAATACATTTGATTTATGTTGCACTTTTCAAATGTTAGTGCTGTGAGTGCTTCACAAGGCAATAAAAGCAATATAAATGCTATATATAATATATATAAATATATATATTATATTTATATTATATATATAATATAAATATAATATATATATAATATATATAATATATTATATATATATATTAGACATATATATTATATATTATATATATATATATATATATATATATATATATATATATATAATATATAATATATATTATATATTATATATTATATATTTATATATATATTATATATATATTATGTATATATATATATATATATATATATATATATATATATATATATATATTATATATATATATATATATATATATTAGACATATATATTATATATAATATATAATATATATGTATAATATATATTATATAATATATTTATATATATATATATATAATATATATATTTATCATATATATATATATATATATATATATATATATAAATAAATATATTATACATATAATATATATATAGCACACATTCTTCGTGTTCAACATGTGTTATTTTAAATGTGGTATTGGTACTTTACATAAGGCGAGGATCTCAACATCGAGCTTCTCAACAGTTTAAATTATATTTTAAGTTGCACTTTTATGTAATAGGGAGGCTTTTATTGTGAAGTCGAAGTGCTCGACTTCCGGTATTTTCCAGTTAGTTTTGACATATGAATCATCCTTCCCAAGATGGCGTTACACCTGCTTCTCCGGTGGTAATCCTTGTTGTTGTCTGCGCAACGTAAGAAAACAACAGACATTAGAGACAGACTGTTAATAAGCTGGAGACGTAGATAAACAACTGGAGTAAATCTCCGTCATCTAAAATGTCGACAGAGGAGCTGTCAGCCTCGGACAGCGAGGCTCTCTTCGCCGTCGCAGGGGAGCGATGGGCACCGGTAGGCGCTGTGGCCAGCCCCGAGGATGAGAGCGGGAGCGCTGGCCAGCCGAAGCAGAGGGGCTCGTCCGCGGCCACCGAGGGGGAAATGGCCGTCAGGCTGGAGAAGCTGGAAGAGGAGCAGGACTTGCTGAACTCCTCTCTCCTCGCCCTCACCTCACACTTTGCCCAGGTTCAGTTCCGACTGAAGCAGATAGTTCACGCCCAGAGCGACGAGAAGGAGAGGATGCTGGCCGAGCTGGAGGAGTTCGCCTTCAGGGGCTGCCCGCATGTGGTGGGCTGCAGATCTCAGGATGCCAAACAGCTGGAGAACTCGGTGAGGCTCATTACTTCATACCACACGAAGTCTAACCACCATGGTGATGTTACACACTCTTTCACACACTCTGATTGCATGGCAGGAATATATGACAAAGACAGAAATAACAGAATATCCTAGATTTCCTATTTTAATGATCCTTATTACATATATTATGATTGATGCAGGCAGTGCAGTGTTTCCATCCATGACCACAGGTGTCTGCCAAGAAGCTGGCAAGTGTGTGTGTGTGTTTGTGTGTGTGTGTGTGTGTGTCAGGATTAGAGCTGAAAAGATTAATTAATTAAGTTAATTAATTAATGAGTGAATTTACAAAAACATAATAACAACTATTCTGATAATCGAATACTTGTTAAAGTTATGTTTGAGGAAAAAGTTCATAATAGTCCCTACGTCCAGCCTCTGCCTTTCTTTGTCTTACGTGACAGTTAACTGCATATGTTTGGGTTCAAGACTAATAGTTAGACAAAACCAGTAGTTTGCAAAGGTTACTTAGGGTTTTAGAAAAAAAATGGATTTATATGTTTGACTATTTAAAAAATAATTTAAACTAGTAATAATCAATGATTTGTGAAAATAATATATATTCAGACTCACAGAGATATTCATACACTTACTAATCTACAGTCAGACATGTAGACATATATGCCCAGATATAAATACAGCGTGAGTCTCTGTGCTGTTAAACGTGGTCACATTAACTGAAGTGATTCACCTCAGTGTTCGTGAGGTTTCTGATTAAAACTGATTAAATCGTGCTTGTTGCGTCACACTCGGGGCTGCTGCGCCACCTCTGCTGTGTTCCCATTGATCTCTTATCTCAGAGGGAAAATGTTGCTTTTGTGTTGACTCACAGCGCGGCTCAATTACAATGCCTCCAGCAGATCACTATCTGTTTAATAAAGGCTTTTGTGTACGGTACACAACCATGTTAAAGCAACCTGCTTCTTTCCCTGCAATTTTTTACGTTCAGTCTTAACTGATGTAAAGTCTCGGGCTCACATAATAATTGTTTGGACTTATTTCTCCACCATATTCCCCACCCTAAAGGTCTTTTCATGTAATTTCTCCCTTGTCGCATGCTTTACTTGCAGGGGGATCTGGTGAGTATAATACCTGATGTCTCTGTGAGAGTCTGCTTTCTATACTTTTGTGTAAATGTTGTGACATAAGTACTAAAAGAAGCAGCTGGGTATATGATGAACTGCTGCACAGACATACAGTAAACCCGTTTGTGCTCTCAGTGTTTTATCACCGTGTCCAACTTTATTATTAATAGTAACAAACTTTATTTGTATAACACCTTTCATATAAGAAATACAGCACCACATGCTTTACAATAAGGGAAAATAGACATAGAATGAACATAAACACCGGTGTAGAAAGCCATAATTAATGGAAACTAAAAGACACTTGATAAAATAAGGTAAACAATAAGATGAAATAGAATGCATACTATAAGATGTCAAATAAAACCCACTGAATAATAATAATATCACAATTAGTAGAGCATATTTGCAGCTTGCACACACATCACTCCGCTCTCTGTCTGTAGAAATTCAAATGATTGTGTTTTTCTCCCGTCAGAGTGAGCGGGAGAAGAGGGAGCGCCTGGAGGCTCAGAGGGAAAAACAGAAGGATCTCATTTTCCAACTGAAGACACAGCTGGATGACCTGGAGCGCTTCGCCTATCAGGAGGGCAGCTACGACTCGCTGCCGCAGTCTGTCGTCATGGAGAGACAGAAGGTGGGATTGTGAGAGTGTAACGATGCAAAACTCGCCACTGAAACTGGGTTCAATCCTGTCACGTGTTGATGTGTCAGACTGGCTGATCATACTTTAAACTTCATACTGAATATAATAATTACAGCATGTAGGAGGCCCAACTGATATAATCTGTAGTCTGGTGTTAAAACCAAATGATCACAACTTTCCTGTCAGACATAATAATGTGGTGTTTACCTGTTTCAGATCAGGTGTAACGAGTTGGTTCTTAAATTGCTTCAGGCTTTAATGTTTCTCATGTGGAAACCTGTCCAAATGCATTTGGTCCATTCACAACCTGCAGGTTTAATGTTTACCATATGTTCATCATCTTAATTTAGCGTGTTAACATTTGCTAATTGACACCAAACACAGTACAGCAAATACATTTTTGACCTGATAGTGTCGTCAGATAAAAATTCTGTCAAAGTTATTACAATTCATCTTGTGGAGAGCAGGAATGTTTGTACCAGATGTCATGGTGATCCATCCAATAGTTTCTCCACCTGTAGGAAACGGTGTACTCGCCTACAGTCCATTCAATCTTTCTTTTTTTTTTCAGGTCATCATTGACGAGTTGATCAAAAAGCTGGATGTGAATCTGAACGAGGACATCGGGAACTTGTCGCCCGAGGAGCTGAGACAGAGAGTGGACGCTGCCATTGCTCAGATCGTGAACCCAGCCAGGGTCAAAGAGCAGCTGGTGGATCAGCTCAAAACCCAGATCAGAGACCTGGAGATGTTCATCAACTTCATCCAGGGTACACGGTCTCATATAAAATGCAAACTATCATTCAAGTGGACATGAGTTTCTTGTTTTCTCTGCAGTTCCTGTTTGTTTTTTATATCATTTTGTTTTTTTTGGTTTAATGAATGACTTTGCTTTTCCTTCCAAAAGATGAGGTGGGGAATCCTCTTTTATCAGATGGTGCTCACAGCCAGCAGCCACAAGCAGCGGGGGCTAATGCCAGAACTCCAGGAGCGAAGAAGAAAGGTCAGTCAGTTCATATCAAACTCTAACTGCAGGTACCATTTAATGTTTGTAATAAGGAAACCGGTAGATTACTGTATAGTCGGCGACCAATTTGGGGTCTAATCTGCTTTACAGTGTTTAACTAATGACCTAAATGTTCGTCTTTAAAGATGTTGTAACGGTTAAACTTTAATAAGCCCTTTAATTACTTTCCACCACTCAGTGTCCTGTGTTGCTGTCCAGTGTAAGTCAATTCTTCTGGTTCTCCACCTCTCGCTGCAGTAGATCCAGAGCAGGCAGAGAAGATGCGAGAAACCGGCCTGCAGCTGATCCAGAAAGCCCTCGCCGTTCTGCAGATCTTCGCTGCGAGCCAGTTCGGCTGCGCCCCCGGCCACCTCCCTCAGAACATTTGGCCTCAGGATTCGGCGCTGCAGGACTACGGGCCCCTGCTGCAGCGTCTAGAGGTAGCTGTCGACAAGGTGCGGGTGCTGGGCTCGTGCAGGCAACCTTCCCTCGAACACGTCGTCAACTACACCAGCAACTCTGCGCTGGGACCTCGAGACGAGCTGACGTCGTCGGTGAGGAAGGAGCTGGCGATTGTTCTGAAAGATTTGTTGGCTCATGGCCTCTTCTCCCCCTCCCAGACGATGAGCCTGGTGCTGGCTCCCATCTCCTGCCTGCTTCCTTACACACCAGCCCCACAGACCGTGCACCCATGGGAACTCTTTGTTAAATACTACCAATCCAAAAACGGGAAGGCGTTTGTGGAGACGCCGGCCCGCCAGCTTTCACAGTCCTTCAGCCTGCCTTTAGGGGGCGGTCCGGTGACCGTCACCCCTAAACAATCTCTGCTGTGGGCCATTCACACGGTGCTGAAGGAGCACGGACGCTACAAACGAGGACCAGACACAGAGTTCAAAGCACTGGTGTGCATGGCTCTGAACGAGCAGCGGCTGGTGTCGTGGCTCAACCTGCTGTGCAAGTCTGGCACTCTGATACACCCGCACTACCAGCCCTGGAGCTACATGGCCCAGACCGGCTTCGAAGGCGCCCTGCGAATCCTGGGCCGCATCAGCCACCTCAAGTTCGACCTCCCAGTGGACCTGGCTGTGCGGCAGCTGAAAAACATTAAGGATGCTTTCTGAGGTGGCATCACAGCCATGAAAAGTAACGAAACATCAGTCTCAGAAATCCAGTATTTTATCAGCTAGACTACGCTGCTCTTACCTGGCATTCAGGACCAAAAGCATGTAACCTTTAAAGGTTATTTAAGTAGTTACTCATCAGTAAAGTGCAACTATGTGGTGTCTTCAGTACATGCATGAATGATTATGTCGTGTGAGCTTCAGCCAACCATAATCTGCATATCCCACTATGTTTAAGATGCCAAAATGTCAAGGTGATAATGCAATGTGTACTGTAAACATGCCTTAGAACGGAGATTGAGATTACCTCATGTTTAGAGAAGCCTTCCTGACCTGTGCTCATCTTACCGTTATCATTCCCCTGTGTACATGATAGTGTCCTAACCTATGCAGCGACGAGAGAGGTTGGATGTGTACAGTAATCAGTACTGTAATGTAATGAGCAAAAACCCGATACTGTGGCTTCTACACAGTAACAAGAGCTTGTGATGTGTCGTTCACAGTGAACTCAACTTTATACACCGTAGCACCTCTCATAAAAACATGCCGCCCAAAGTGCTTCACATGGCAAAATTACAACAAGACAAACACAAAATAAACAATAGATACAGTTTTGCAAGTAAAAAAATTAATATAGATAAACAGGATTTCAAAAAATATATATAAAAAACAATGAAAACTTAAAAACTAAAGTTATCACATGACCCCAAATTGAAAGCCGGATTAAAAAAAAATGTTTTAAATACAGAGAGCTTGCCCTTCTAATATCCAGAGGCAGTGAGTTCCACAGTTTAGGGGCATAACAACAGAAGGCACTCTTGTGGGACACATGAGGAACATTTAAAAGAGGAGGACCTTAGTTATATGGCTGGAACATAAAATGAAAGAAGATCTCTTATATCGGGTGGAGCAATGTCATATAAAGCTTCATAAGCAAGTAAAATGAAAAGTACAGTAACTTCTGCTATGGCATTTATTATTTTGGTGGTTAATCACTAGTAGCAGATGGTTGATCCTAAAGCACTCGGGTCAACTTGAAATGTAAAAATGTCTCCATCAATCGTGAAGTTAATGTGTTTCTAACATTGTCTACAAATATGCAGCTATCGATGACTCCATTTTAAACCTCGGAAGCTGTTATCACTTCTTTTTCACTTTGTGTTGCAGGTGTGTTAGACCCTGTATGAACTGCTGCTTTTCTCTTATCCCAGGTGTAGTTACATTTGAAATTACAGTGATATTGTATGATAAGAATGATGCAATGGCTTACGTTCCATATGTACATGATTGTAGGATATAAAAGGTTGAGTCTTGTTTCTTGTTTTGAAGAGAAATTTGTTTTTATCTTCCTGACACAGCGGAGTTGCACAAATCCTATCCTTAAATACTGAATGTACAAACCATAGATGCTATTAAACTGAGGTTTAGTTTGTGTCTGCTGTATGTTGCCCTGCTGTTTACGGGATTGAAACTTTCAGTGTTCCTGGGCCGACATGTATGTGTCAAAACCTGAGAGTAGACGTGTTAATAAAATATCACTACGTTTGTTTTTCCCAAGATAAAAACCTGTGCACTTTGTGACTTGAGTGCACCTGGAGACACATTTTTAGCATTCATTTTATGTTGCTGTCTAAATGGAAACTTTGCGGCCAGTTTGAGCTATCTGGATTAAATATAATGTTATATTTATATATATATTATATTTTCCCCATTTATGTTGTATTTGTTCAGCTGTTATGTTGTGATTTCTGTAAACAGACATTTATTTATTGCACAGCATGTTTTAACTCACCTCTGAAGTAGGCAACATATCAGAACACTTTGTTATAGACACACTGAGTCATTTAAATTGTGCTATTTATGTTGTTTTAATTTAATCGCTCTAATCACAAATAGTATATTGGGATATATGAAATGTGTTTATTTTCTGTTTGTTTTTATCATGTTTAATGCATACCCACAGCTGTAAAACAAATTAAACATAGTTAATGAACCACTGTGCTGCGTATGAGTCTGTATTCTTTCAGATTTTAAGAAATAGAGGAACAAAACTTTACACTATAGATTTTGTTTTATTTTATTTTAATGGCAAACTGGTTGTGGTTGTGCTAATGTTAACTCCTTTACATACTGTAGGTAGTTTAATCTACAGCAATGCATCATATTCTATAGACTTGTATGTTTGTAGCGTTGTAGTCCTATGAGAACAATGTATTTGTAAGAAGTGAATTTTTCCTCGGTTTTCAGCTTTGTGACTCCATTTTACAGTTGATCCAATAGGGTTTTTAAATAGTTTATTTAGCATAAGAAGTGGGAGAATTACCTCAATCCATATACATGGTTTTCACTGGACAGGAAGGGTATATACATATATAGTCTGAAAAATAACTCAAGCTGTCAGATGAATACAGTAAAAGTAAAAGTAAAGTCTATGAGATGTAGTGGAGTAAAAGTATAAAGTTGCATGAAACGGAAATACTAAAGTAAAGTACAACCTAATATGTGTACATGAATACAGTCCTTGAGTAAATATACTTAGCTAATTCCGCCACTGCTTTTAAAAAACATCTTTAAGCTACAAATTAAGCACATTTTATTTTTTATTTTATACAATCCTCAAAAAAAACTGTTCAGCATCCATGCGAAGTGTAATGCATTTTGTATATTTAAAATGAATAAATACTAATATTAAATAAAAAAAACGAACAAGACAATATACCCGGAAGTGACGTATGTCGATTTGAGGTGTCAAAGGTCACAAAATCCTTCTCGGCTTCCTTTCCTGTTAGCGGTGGCCGTTGAACAGCATCAGTGAGTGAAATTTCCTTTGAAACAATCTTCAACCATCGTCCCAAATCTGTCCAATTTAACAGTTTTTATTGTATCACACTTACGACAATCACTCATTTAGCTCAGATGAGTCTGTTATGTTCGTGTATTTATATTTTTAAAAGGGAGGAAATTAGGGTTTAGTGCAACGCTTCGTCTCCGTAGCGCAAATTTCAACATGGCAGTTTCATCAGAAGCGCCTGTTCAAGGAGCTAATGTTTCTATGTTCAGACTGTGTAGTGTCCTGTGTCGTCTCAGAATAATTTAGCTATCGGTTATAGTTTAATTTGCGTGTGTAGAAGTAAATTATATTATTTCAATCTCTGGAAATTGTGTGCGAGTCGTACCCTACCGGGATGCTAATGCTAACATAGCTAGCTAATCAGGCAGCAACAACGAGCCGGAAACTTAACATTTCCACAAGTTTCAGTGTTTGAGTTGGTCGTGTTCACGTCAGTAATGTCGCTTGTGAGGGTTTGTGTTTGCTGTTGTGATCCAGAGGTTTGACGATGTTTTCTGTGTGGCAGAAATGGGCAAGTTCATGAAGCCTGGGAAGGTGGTGATGGTCCTAGCTGGACGCTACGCCGGACGCAAAGCTGTCATCGTCAAGGTAATACACTGCTCTAGATGGATGTTATGTGCTGCTTATGTTTACCTGAATATGTACACGCTCAGCAGGGATGTAGTTGTTAATTCACTGGCAGGGCTTCCATCATCTCCTATAGCTTGACTCACTTTTTCAACGTTGTCATCAACTACGTGTATATATTGGAGCAACCTGTAACATTAATCCATTATTTTATAGGCTATGTTTTCTATACATAGCAATTAAATGTTTTCCTTTTAAGCTTTGTTGTCCTTGTTTTTAACTGTCTATTTCTGTATGAATAGATGAACAACAAACTAATCAAATTCGTTGTATGTGTACTAAGGCTGCACGATATTAGGAAAAAGTAACAATGCAATAACATTTTTCTGCGATATGATAAAACCAGAAGTTAAGCTTTAGTTAAATTCATTCTTTATGTCGCCACAATATTTTCATACAAGATGTCAAGTATATCAAATTGCAGGAATGATGTCAATGCAGCATCGTCTGTTTTTACGGTCAGTTTCACTAATTTCTTTGTCTCTTTGCAGAACATTGATGATGGCACAACAGACCGTCCTTACAGCCACGCTCTGGTCGCAGGCATCGACCGCTATCCCCGTAAGGTGACCACAACCATGGGCAAGAAGAAGATTGCCAAGAGGTCCAAGATCAAGGCTTTCGTCAAGGTGTTCAACTACAACCACCTCATGCCCACCAGGTCAGTATCTTTTCTTATGTGATGGGATAGTCCATTGTTTTACTGACATGAAGCAGCACATTTGTTTTGCTTTTGTTCTAACAAATGTTGATGTAAAATATGCCCTGTGGAATAATACTTATGATGATAGACATGAAGCGATCTTTGTGTAAAAGATTAGCTTTGTACATTTCCTCTTTTTTTTTTTTAAGACATTTTATTTAAAGAGGTTAAACAATTATTAGATTGAAATCCAATGTTTTTCCTATAGAAAAGGCAGCAAGCACTCTTTCAGAAACTGTTTGGAAGCACGTTAGTTCCCCAGGTGAAGAATCTGTTTAGCATAATTTCACATGTTCAACATTCACAATACAGCTGAACATCTTGTGGATCAAAGCTCAAGTACGTGTTTACACTAATAAGACGTAAGTTTAGAGTGGCTCTTAACTTAAATATGTTCCATGTTTAAAGTGTTTAGTTCCTAAAATGTTGCTCATTAATTGGCCGTATAACTTCTGAGTTTAATTCCTCTGGATGCACTGGAGTGAACTGAGACAGATTTGATGAGCAGTTTAATTATATCTGATCAGTGACAAAGTAACGCTGTTCTTCTCTCGGTACCTTCCAGCTGTTCTCGTGTGAGGCACTTTGAGGTTCTAATTTTAAAACTGCTCAGACGTATCGACAAGCTTCAGATGTAAAAACAGAATAAAGAGCCTTCTGCTCAATAAACCATCCTTGGATAAGTGGAGGAATTAAACAAACGTCCTCGCTGTGCTTCGTTTCCCTCAGATACTCTGTGGATATTCCTCTGGACAAAACCGTTGTCAACAAGGACGTCTTCAGGGATCCCGCTCTCAAGCACAAAGCCAGACGGGAGGCCAAGGTCAAGTTTGAGGAGAGGTGAGTTTGTGTAGTTATGTTTGATTCTCAAGTTCAGCGTGCATGTACCCTCAACTGAAATTTAAATTTAATTTTTGAAAGTGTTCTCTGGGCACAAATCTGAAGAAACTTTTACAATCGATCAGTTTGTTGTCGTAATAATAATGTATTTTTTTTGTAATGTAAGCAGTATTTCCATGTGCACGACGATATCTAGTATAAGAGATTGCCTTCACGGCATTACTTGTAGGGGGGGAAATGCCCGTCACTCATACAATCATGTCTTTTGTGAATGCATAATTTGTTTTTAGTGTAATAACCCTGATGACAAACATCATTAATTAAACCAAAAAGCCTTCCAGTTGCTGCAGTGTGGTTGTAGATTGTGAAATACTAGTTTTGATTAGTTGCCCTGATTGGAAGTAGTTAATTTTGCTCGCATATCAACAAGTTCACCTGTCAGTCCTGTGATGTCTCATCAGAGAAAATGTGCTTAACGTGTGTTTGTTCTGTTTTTAGGTACAAGACCGGCAAGAACAAGTGGTTCTTCCAGAAGCTCAGATTCTAACTTCACTCGCTTTCACAAATAAATGTTTAAAAATGGATTTTGACTGACTCTTTATTGACATTTTGTGTTATTTGAAGTATTTCTTTCCATCTCTGCCAAGTTCCCCAGTCTGGTTAAGATGAATGAAGGTCGTGGTGATCTGTAGATTCAGCTGGTTGGGTTCCTACAATATTTGTGAAAATCCTTTTCAAATGGATTATAACTTCCAAACTGTATAATGAAATTGTTTTCACATAATTACATGGTGACATTTAGTAGATTCTTAGTAGTTAATAATCGTTTATTTTATATGTGCAATACAATAAACTGGCTGCCAACTTAAATTTAATGTTGAGTAAAACATGTAAGTGCTACATTTGAAAAAAGCACTAATTGCGAAAGCTATTATTTAACCAATACCTTAAAGAAATGCTTTAAGTCCCTCCACATCATTTGTAAATGCACACAAGTGATTATGTTGAGGATTAACAACAAGTGGGCTAAACTTACTCTCCACTGCTGCTCATAAAATGAGTACAATTTAAGTTAATTTTTAGGTATCTACTTGACTGGAAGATTCATATTTTATACTTTATGCTTTTACTCTTATAACTTAAATTACTTTTAAAACTCATTTTAATTACTCATCTGAAGTTATCTCCACTTTGGTCCAGTACAACAGTAAACTACTGCTTGCATGAATGCATCAGTAATATTGGAAAATAAATGTAATTTAGCACTAATGCAGGCCTTTTTTTGGGAACTTTTGCTTTTTATACTAAAAGTACTTTTTAATGTTTACTTCAAAATCGGATTTTTAATGCAGGGCCTTCACTTGTAAATTGTACTTTTGTATATAATTATCAGCTTCACCTTTACCAGCTGCATCATTAAAGTGCTGAACCCATTAATGCATCAATAATTATATATATTGTATATTATAAAATATATATATTTATTTCTATTTATATATTTGGGTGATTCTTCAACTTCATCGTCAGTTTTGTGGCAGAAATAAGAAAAACAAAAACATATTGTTCATATTGTGTTCTTGCTGTATATCACTTGTCCCTGGGCCTGACTTTGAATATTCAAACCTGCTAAATTTTGAATTTAATGACATTAATTTTATCTACAAATGACACATAAATGGGCATTTTAATGAAATGTATCATGTGTTGTAAGATATATTAGTATTTCATGTCTTTTTTTTAAATAAAAAACATTTAAAAAAGGTTTTTAAACTTGGTGATCACAGCCACAGTCATGTGACAGGAGAGTACATGACTGCAGCACAGAGACAGCTCCATGGAACTGATATAAGATAACATCAAGATAAACATTTGGTAAATATCAGTGAAATTAATGTATATTAAATTAAATGTCAGTGCGGTAGCTGTTAGTGAGCTCCAAAAACATATCTGCAATTACCGACAAGGAACCACCAAAGAGAATGAATCAGGCACTAAATAGTAAGTGCAACATTTGCAACTTGCTTGTACGTTTCAGCACTTTTAAGCAATTTTAGGATATTTATGAGGCTTTATAGGTAAGTGGGCTCAAAGTTATGATTTTGATTTTGAGTGTACTTGCTAGTTTGAGGAGCTGATTGTCCCGCTGTTGTGATTTCTATCGCCATATTAAATTGTAAGTATAAGCTTTAGGTATTATAAATAGCAGCGCAACAGCGCCACGCGGATGGACGCGTTCAAGTTCTTCTGTGAAAATGAAACTGAAAGAAGAGCTCTAGTGTCTTCACAGCACACATCGTCGATTTAACGTAAGTTCCTATCCAATTGCTTTTTTAATAAAAAAATAAACTTAGTCACGTTTAGTTCAACACATCAATACCACGATAACGCGGAAGTTTTCAGATGTCTCTTTGAAAGTGACTTATTCAAAGTGATTCTCACGTATTGATTTACTAAGAGTTGTTGAGTCTGCGGATTGTTTATCTGAGAAGTAGGGCCTCAATGTTTCTATATAAGTTTATAGTTTGACTGTGTTTGTCCTCATTGACACAAAGTCTTCTTTAGGCAAATATTAATATGTTCATTTATTACACTGACTCCATGTAAAAGTTAATGTTTTGTGAATTATTTCAGATTACTTTCGTTTAGCTATGTCTTCAGATGAGGTAAGGCGTCATTTTGCTTCTTTATGATGTTGTTCTTCCTGCTTATGTTGTTACAAATTAAATATTACACAGAATAATTGACTAAATGTATCTTTAATAATGATAAACGCTATTCCTCTATGGCTTGTTGGATTTTAGTTTGTTTTTATCCCATAATTGTAATTTTTAAATAAATAAAAAAATTGTAAATAAAGCTTTAAAATAACTGTATTGATTTAGTGATGTAAACTTATAAAGTAAGACAAAATGAAAAAGAAACTTGTACTTGTACATTACTTCCACCACTGATTATAATACTACCTTATCTTGTAAGATTAGTCATTTATCCTCGTACAAATGTCTAAATAACTCACAATTTCTCTTGATGGATCATTAACATTAATATATAAAATCTGAGGTGTTTATTTATATATATGTTTGCGTTTCAGGATTTCTCTATGGTGTTGCCGGGCGCACAGCCGTCCGAGGAAACCTTGGAGGGCATCATGGTTTTAATCAACGATTACAAGGTGCACTGAATCTCATCGTTTATCAGACAGAAGTATATTCATGGTGTTTTAACACAGAGTAGATTATACTTTACTCTGTGGTTGAACGAGGAACAGGTTTGTAGGCACAGAGCGGCACATAAAAAAAATAGAAAGTACAGATTTAGATAAATATCTGTGACACTTAAATTAAATATGGGAAATAAGCATAGACGTTTACAACAATCGAAATGCTTGAGGGTCCTGCCTGTATGAACAATATAGTTGTCAAGTTTATTGTCATAAGGTTTTGTACAAAAGGGACTCTCAATATAAAAACATACAGTGAAATATCAATATAAAATGTACAGTATATGAAAGATGTCACTCGCATATAGCGTGGACTGTAAATACAAACCCACACAGTGTACATAATTAAACAGTAGACATTTAAATTGCTATTACACAGGTCAGGCAGGTTATTATTATCCTGTGATAGATTCCAGATGGTATTCTTTTTCTGTTGTCATGTTGACTCATGACTCATATTAACTAATATTTAACTTCTCATAGTTTCCAAAGATACCAAAGTTCTCATGTTGAACTACGAAGACTTATTTCCACTTAGTGAAGGGGAAATTTAAAATCTCATAATGCTAAAACATGTCAGGCTGAATTTGGGGAATGTGTATACATAGATGCACATGACTTTGCTTACCTGAGTAAAATATATTCATTTCTTATACATGGAAAAGAAAACAGAAAAGACAAAAGGTTTAGTGAACGCAGTTTGTGTGTCCACAGAAAAAATACGAGCAGCTGATCCAGGAGCAGGAGGATATGGTCACCAGCAGAGTCGGTCAGCGGGAGATGACTGAGAAGTTCAAACAGCGCACCGTCAAACTGACCCAGAGTCTGAAGGAGGACCAGCGCTTGCATCAAGAGAAGATTGGAATTGAAAAGGTATCTGTGCTTTGATGTTTGAGCGTCAGTGTGCAGAGTGGTGTTTATGCAGAGTTGTTCTCACATTCATCTGCTGGAGGGGTAAAAGTTTCTCTGTGCTCACCTTAGATCTCAGTTAAACACGAGTACGTAGAGATTACTTTTTAACTTGTCATGGTTCAACATGCAACTTAGACAATTGTGATGTGGAAACTCGAAACCTTCAGTGTACAAGAATGGACTTTACAGGGAAGTAGGAGACTTTTTGTATCTAATTTCAAAAAGGAAAAATATGCAAGTGAATTGAATATTTTTATGGAATTGGACACAATTTATTATTATAATTATCATTAATTATTATTGGGATCTTTAAGTTGGTCTGAATCATTGCAGGTAGTGTAAGTGTGGGATTTGACAACTTGTACAAATATATTATAGAATCAAAGTTGTGCTGCACTGCACTCTGGTGGTTGAACCTCTAAACCAAGCCACACTGTTGGCCCTGTCCCAGGTGTTTTCCCATCAGCTGTTTAAAGGTAAAACATGACTCTGATTAGGGTGCAATCAGAAGTGCATCGCACCGGAAGTTTCAACCAACAGAGAAAAGTACAAAAGCGGTACAGACATGAGCGTGGTATCATTCTTCTCATCTATAACCTGAACATATTAAATGTTCCTTAAAGGTTTACCATTCAAGTGTTTAATTCAGTGTAAGTATTCTTTCAAAAACTTTCTTTAAATACATTTAGGTTAAAACCTTCTCATAGACTTTAGTGTTTATCAATCCTATAATATGTAAACAATCAGCATGACTGCATCACTTTCATACTCTGACTCGAGAAGATCCTTTTTTTATGTCTGGAATTTTTCTTTTATCCAATTTTCCAAAAAGATAAGTACACAGTCTGAACAGTGTTTATGTTTATATTTTAATATTTAAACATGGTTAACAATTAAAAATGAAAAGAAAAAAAGGCTTTATAAGAAAAGCAGTAAATAGATGTAAAAACTAAAGAGACTAGAATAAAAACCAAAAGTCTTTTGCTTAAGAAATTATAATTTTCATTAACTGTACCGCTGAGTAGACGTAATAGGTTGCTTCTCCTGAAGTGTTTCTGTCTTGCAGGCTAAGGTGAAGTTGATGAAGGATGAGGAGTGTAAACTGATGAAGGACATCCTGAAAGTGGAGGAAGCACTGAAGGAGGAAGAATCCGAAAACAAGCATCTGACACAGCAGACAGAAGTACGTTTGTTAACTCAACGCGCCGCCGCCTGCAGTCAGTCCATCACACGTCCAGTAAACCTGCACCTTTTGATTTCAGGTGTTCACTGCTGTACCAGAGAGGAAGGTCGTATTCAAAGGCTCGACAGGAAAAGGAGTCGACTCGCAAACCTTCGACATGAAGCCACATATAGTTTACCCGATGGAGGACGGGACGGCACTCATTACATTTGCGGATGAAGTCGGTGAGTTTGTTCAGCAAGCTGCTGCAGGTGTGTTTTCATTCATCTGCATTTGTCGGAGGTTAGTGGTTGTAAGATTTTCCAATATGAGAATCATGGGATTCTGCCAAAAAATAAAGAAATGTCTTTGCTTGTAGTGTTTAAAAAACAAAACAAGCCACTGGTCACTTTGAAACAAACAAATACATTGAACCATTACTTTTGGGTGCAACACCCCAGTAAATGATCTCAATGAGAAACACTGCAATGTTTTATTACGCTCTTCTGGTCGTGCCGATATGACTCTGGAGTCATTCTGTCTTCAGTGGCCACTAAGATCCTGGAATTGGAGAAGCATCAGGTGGATCTGGGAGCAGAGTTCAGCATCACTGTGGAGGCCCGGCCAGTTAGGCTGATGCTGCCCAGCCTGGTGGAGGTACAACAAAGAGCCTTTAAAAACAAAAGTATCACTCCTTCTCGAGTCTGATCAGTATCCGTATTCATTTCCTGTGAGTGATCTGTGTCCGTCTGTCTGTCCCGCAGATAGACTCTGAGGTGAGTCCTCTGCACATATTAGTCTCCAACCTGCCCAAAATGGACATAGAGATGCTGCTGAGCAGGCTGGAGAACCACTTCTCTAAGACTAAACACGGAGGCGGAGAGGTGGATGATTGTGAATGGCTGCCTGACTCTGGGACTGTGGTCATCGCCTTCGTGAAGAATAACTGTGAGCAAGCTTCTCTTTTTATTTTATATTTAATACTGACATATTCATGGGATATTCATTTTATAGAGGTATTTATTCAGAATGCAGTAGTTATTGATTATTTTATCTTATTAACAGTTTTCCAAAAAAGAATGCACATACAAATAAATAAATAACAATAAAGCATTTACAAAAAAACAAAAGTTGGACCAAAAAGCTGTAGACTGAAGCGTATTATACTTCCCTTTTGACATAGCATATTCTAATATTCTATATACAACAGAAATACTATACACAATAATAATCAGTTTGCCAGATACAAATCTATCCTTTGTATTTGTCGCTACCTTTATGATTTTTTAAACTGGCTCTCTTTAATTACAAACAAATGATTTAATTCTATTGTCACCGTCACCGTCAGTTGCCAGAGGTTTGACAAATACAGAGTACCATGACGTGAAGCTGCAACACAATAAGCAGAAGATGGACAGAGTGAGGGTGACTCCCTTTCTCAACGGAAAGATTACAAACCTAAAGGTGAGCATTTGTTAGGAGAAACAAAGCTTTTCACTCTCAGATTCTCTGGGACGTTTTGTTGTTGCCACTTTCTATCAAAATGGAATAGTTTGGAGTACGTTTTCCCTTTCAGACCAAGATGTTGACGTGTCCTCGAACAGTGCTGCTGACGGGTATCCCTACCATCATGGAGCGGGAGAACCTGCAGGATCTGCTGGAAATCTACTTCCAGAAAATGAGCAACGGCGGAGGAGAGATTGAAGCAATCCTCTACAACCCGCTGGGTCAGCACACCTCGGCCCTGTTTGAGGGCGTCTCCACAGACGAAGAGCAGGAGTGAGATATGGCTTCATCACTGCTGCTCTTAAAGAGATTCAGCTTCAGGGTGAGATGTAACGAACAGGATCCACTCTCCATTTTTTTTCTTCGAACGAATCTATGACTCCGGTCAGAATTGTTGATATCAATTCTGAGAATTATAAAACCTCCTCTCTATTCATACATGAACAAAATATTTAATCTGTTTTGGGTTTTTTTCTGATTAGACATCAATGACGATGATAAATCGAGTGCACTTAGAATAACCTCATTAATCAACAAGGAATCTATACTTTCTTTTTATACACAAGAATGTAAACGGCTTGCTGTAACACTGTTGCTCAGTGAATGATGTGGTGTGACATGATGAAATGACAGACCTGCATGTATATATTGTCTTTAGAAATAAAAAAATATAACTCTTATATGAAATAACTTCACTGCTTTCTTGTGTCGTTAGACGAAGCTAACAAGCTAGCAGCCGGCTAGCTGGTTAGCTAGCAGCCGGCTAGCACACGCAGAAACAGCTAGTTCTGTCCGAAGGGTTTTAAAATCCATCCAGCGGCACCGATGAAGCTCACTTATTAAATCTCACTTATTAACTTGTTATATCTCTTTCATTTAGTTTTCACAAAAACAAAGTTTAAAACTGACATTTTTTGTAGGGTCATTCTTTGACTCCAGAAAGTTACTGCCTAGAAAGAGTCCAGTGTTGATGTCATTTTACACTTCTGTTTTTGCACGGAATAAACAAAGAAGATATAACATGTTAATTAATTAGCTTTAGAGGCGCTGGGAGATATATTTTGTTACCTTTGGAGCCAGGCTAGCTCTTCTTCTCACCCCCCCCCCGTTCCCAGTCTTTGTGCTAAGTGTCAATCTTAACATTTAACTGCTAACCCAACTCTAGAAACAAACATAATTTCCCAAAATGTTGAACAATTCCTTGAAATATTTTAATTTCAGGTGACAATTCTTTGGTTTATTTCAAAAAGTCAAAGTGTGGAATGCATTTTAGCGTTCACTTGGCAAATAAATGCCGAGATCATTTGCAAAAACAGACGAAAGTTAATCTTAAAATGAATAACCCAACTCCAGTTTGATTTTACCTCGACTGCACAATAACAATGAACACTAGTTCGATTGGCATTCTCTGGATTGCATACATGTAAAAAAACAAACAAACAACTGAACTTGGAGCAAGTTTATTGTAAAAACATTACAGCCGATTAAAAAGTAACAGCACATTTTAAACAACTAAACCGACAAAGAATCCAGCTACATCCCCTAGTGCACAAACTGGAAAGAATAAAAACAGCAGCTGAAGATCCACCAGACTGAGGTCAGGCACTTAGACAGAAGAGAGGGATAGCATGTGTGTAAAAGCAAAAATACATTCAAAGTGAGGAAAACTAGAGAGGAAGGACATAAAGGCCAGAAAACAGTCAAGTATTTTGGAAGACAGGCAGCCTAATTTCACATCAAGACAAAGAAAAATATAATTTAAAACCCTCTAAAACAACAACACTATGTTTTCATAATGATTACACACAAACTAGTGCAGGAGTAACCGTCCTCTTTCTTCTACAGCACGCCGTCTTATTACACCTTCTTAATCTCAAGATTTGTTTTTGTGCAGTCGTCGTCTTCACAAACAAAACCAACAAACATAAAAACCTCTCCAGGTTTGAAATCCAAACCTGACATTTAACAAGGTCTCAGTGCAAACTCTGGTGTCAAAGTGACGTGGCCCCATGAAAACTACCAGCGTTACTCTCCCGGATCATTATGTACACGACTGTAACAAAACATTATGCTATGATGCGTTTACAGGTTCTACTCACACGTAACAGTTAAAAGGTTTCGGGGGGGGGGGGGGGGGGGGAACACAGGTTGTAGTAAGTCGTACGGGTTATTGTTAGTAGAAGATTGCTAATGCCGAGAGGTAAACTGGCCTCACAGCCTTTTTTTTTGTTAATGCCAGAATACAATGTTTATGTTAATGAATGTTTGTGCTATGAACTGTAAGCCCCTCACAAGGAACTACTCCAGGTGAATGCGAGACAAATACTTGAATGGAGTGTTTTCTGTGTACAGATTTACTCAACTACATTAGTGTTTTGAATGTGGTTTAGTCTAATATACATTATACATCACCACCGCCCACCTCACATCTTTAAGTTTTAAGTTTTAATATTTGAACAGCAATTTGTCCTACTTTGTCTTACATACCTCGAGGTTAAGGGTCGGGGTCAGTCAATTCAAAACATTGCATATTGTTGTTAATATTGCTTTCCAAAGCTCCTGTGAGAGTCCACACAGAGAAGAAAGATGTAAAAGTTGCTTTCGAAGAGCGTCAGAGAGGCGTCCGTCTCCTCGGCAGGTAAGTATGCAGGAGTGCATTAGTGGGTTGAGAGTAGAGTAGAGTGGGGGGGGGCGGCTGCTGGTCGTCCAGACTGGAATCATGGGACTGTTGATACAATTGGCATGTGCAATACGGCCATTTAGACGACCAGTGGGGCCCATTCGCTTGATTTGCGTCCATACTGGGTGAAGCAAGGGAACAAGAGCAAAAAGGAAAACATTTTTATTTATTGCTTTTGTGAATGTAAAAGTTAAAGCTGCAATATAAAGTTAAATAAGGAACTATAGCTGCAACAGATGACTGATTGACAAGATATTTCAGAATCTTTCCAACAGTTCCCTTTTGTTGCCACTTGGAGCCGCCAATATGCAAGTTTGCCTGCAGCCGTACACTCACCTGAATATCAGTAAGCTCTTTGTAGAACCTCTTGGCCAGGTCCGGCCCGTTCTCCATAGTCGGGATCTGGTAAGTCTGAGAGAGAAACAGACATTTTGTCTTTTAGCCCAGCAGGTTTACAATCAATGCATTCAATTCTTAAACATCATGATCAGGTTGATCGCTGACCTGCTGCCAATACTGGAATTTAAGGTACTTGTACTTTACTTGTATTTGATGTCTTACTTTATACTTCTACAACACATCTCAGAGGGAAATATTGTACTTTTTACTACATTTGTCTGACAGCTTTTAGTTTTTAAATTACAGTTCCTTATCGCCTTCCTGTCCAGGTCAAAACCATTCATACATCGCACACACAATGAGTACTTAAAGTACATTTGAGTAAAACTTAAATACTTTCATGTAAGTGGGGTTTTGAATGCAGGAGCTTTACTTGTAGTGGAGTGTTTGAATACGTCCTGCACCACTGAGCATCTGTATGTATACTCAGATTTATAGTAACCAGGTGAAAATGAGCAAATCATAAGAATAAAGTGGACATTAGAAGGGAACAGAAGATGAACTCCTACCGTTCCTTTGTAGAGGAGGCTGCCGACAGGACACACGACGCAGGCCGTCCCCGCGCCGAACACCTCCAGGATCCTCCCAGACTCCAGAGCCTCCAGCAGCTCCTTCATGCCCATCGTGCGCTCGGTCACCTTGAACTCACCCTGACAGACGCACAGAAAGCAAATCATTTATTTTATATTAATCATTTTCAAAGATGGGATGCAACACACCAAGCGGACAAAGCTCGTTCCAAAACGGGAGTGAACCCGGGGTTGGCCTTTCACCCGCTTAACCCTCGTTGAGCTGGGGCCAAATTGTAACGTTGTGTTTAAAAACTAAAGATCAGAGGATAGATTTGACATAATTTATGGGAGATGTGAATGAAAACATCAGTGCTGTTGAGGTCTGTGAGAGTCTGGGTCTGGGCTCCTCTCTGGGGGTCTTACCCAGCTTCTGGACAGGTCCAGCAGGGACTGTCTGGTGACTCCTGGGAGAATGATGCCATCCAGAGAAGGAGTGAACAACTCTCTCTCTGCAGACACAGAAACATACAATTACAAGGTGTTTAAGTATCTCCACCCAGTACAGTAATGAACAGAACAACACTTCTCAAGACAGAAAGGAGTCTGACCTCCGTTATCATTGATCCAGTAGATGAAGAGGTTCATGGTGCCGACCTCAGTGATCTCCTCCTGCTCTCCGTACAGCCACAGGACCTGCTGACAGCCGCGCTTCACCGCCTCGTTCTGCACAGCTATTGTAGGACCGTAGTTACTGGAAAACACCGAAGACATGAGTGATGAATGATGAATTTAAAACAACATTTCCCTGAACTTCCTTGAACAAATAAAAAAGGAATCCAACTGCCATGATTTCTATAAACTTCATATCCTTGTGACGGCAAAGATTTCATCAAACAATGAACAATGAACAGTTGAGACTCACTTGCTGAGTCATACTTGGCTGTGCAGATTTATCATTTTGTCACTACGTTTAAAATGCACTATAACTAAATAAATCGCTATAAGATATTTCAAACTCTCAAACATCTATTTCGTATCAACAATTGCCACAAACGGCAAATATGGGTACTGATTTGAATATTTTTTTACTTTATTTGTATTATTATTCAGTGGGTTTTATTTTAAATCTTATGTTATGCATTCTATTTCATCTGATTTGAACAATTATCATCAAATGTATTTTGTTTTTCATTACATTTGTTCATTTTACGTCTATTTTTCCATATTTTAAAGCACTTTGTGGAGCAAAGCTGGCGTACAAATGAAGTTTATTATTATTATTATTATTATTAACAATATTTATCAGAACTTGTTGACAACCGCTGGAAGCAGAGCTGAAGAGAGCTCAGTTAATATCTTCTGATAAAAGAAACTCATGATATGGATCTAATGTTTGGGAACAGACTTTAGATTCAGTTCTTCGTCTCGCTTTCACACAAATGAAAGCCACATTAAATAAACATGGTAATATTATAATATAGAGCCATAGCGATTAAATATCCACCCTGCAGTCCCGTGACTGCTGCTGCTGCTAAATCCGGCTTGAGAGCAGATTTCGTTGGTTTAGTGAGTCGAGTGGCTGTTCGGCAGCGTTACATAATCCCACTGTAGCTGAGCAGACTCGTGTGGAAGCAGGCCTGTGATTAGAGGCTGTGTGGAATGAGCGGAGATTAGAAGCACTGATGGTATCTGTAGTACAAAATTGTAGGCACTCACGCTCTTTAACATTTACTCTGAGAGAGTCTTCTGCTGTGAGACAGCTGTAATACTGCCGTCTGTGAAGCTCATAAGTCAACTGTGTTACCATTTAGACTTGTCCTACGCAGCTGTGACTGTTGCCATTAATAACCTGTACTTTCCCTGCTATGACGAGACAAAAGGTCTGTCTTGAAGAAGGTTTATTGTTCCAACCATCTCAGATTTGAACCCAACACCAGTTGGCTCTGTGGTCTTCTCTACGCTTCATGAGCTAAGTGGAAAATCCAAATAGTTGTACTTCGTCCAGATCCACTGCTGAAGAAAACACAGCTGAGGTGCGAAAGTACTTTAGAGGCTTGGCCCAGAAAGGACAGCGTTATAAAGCTTGTGCTACAATCCAGACGTATTCATTGAGATCATTTCATTCTGCTAAAAACAAATATAAAACAGTTTTGTCTGTTTTTGGATTCTTCACAATGCAGTTTGGAAAATTACCAAATTACATTACATTAATTGGCATTTCTGGCCCTGCAGCTTAAACGAATCGGTAAGCAGCTCGCCGCTAAATGTAGCGACAGGATGAGCAGGAGGTCTTGAATCTCCCTAAACATTATCCCTTATACAATATATAAATAAATATCTTAAAGACACAGAGATACCAAACTCACCCGCCCATCTTATAGGACCCGACGCCTCCTTGCCAAGCCCTGACAAATGAAGGGTCCGCCAGCAAAGACACAGGATTGAATGACCCCGTAGCGAAGTACGGGCCCACTGGGCCGATGATGACGAAGATCATAGCTTCTCCTGCCCGAGACACGCCGAGGGACGGCTGGAGGAGGGATGAGGAAGAGGAGAGGATGGGTAATCATGAGCAGGAAGCAGTGCAACAGTAAGTATATTATATAACCACATTTAACACCAGCTCCTTTAATCACTTCATTTGAGATGGAAACCTGCACAAATATAATCAGTTCATCAGCTAAAGCTCACCTCAATTCCTATGAAGGTGGGTCTGATGTAGAGGCTAGCGTCCTGGGAGAAGGGAACCCACTCCTGGTCGACCTCCACCAGCTTTCTTGATGCACTCCAGAAGTTCAGTTTTGTCAAACGACTACAAAGAGAAAAAGACATTAAAACAATCGCTCCTCTTCACAGGATGAAGATGGAATGATATTAAGTTGTATAAATGAAAGCATTGACCTCTATAAAGTTACTGAAACCATAATGGTTGGCTGTTGCCTCTAAGAAAAGGTGAAGAGTTTCTCATTACACATGAAGAAAAAATACGAGAGAGCTGATCCAGGAGCAGGAGGATATGGTCACCAGCAGAGTCGGTCAGCGGGAGATGACTGAGAAGTTCAAACAGCGCACCGTCAAAAATGACCCAGAGTCTGAAGGAGGACCAGCGCTTGCATCAGAGAGATTGGAAATGAAAAGGTATCTGTGCTTTGATGTTTGAGCGTCAGTGTGCAGAGTGTGGTTTATGCAGAGTTGTTCTACATTCATCTGCTGGAGGGGTAAAAGTTTCTCTGTGGCTCACCTTAAGTTAAAACACGAGTACGTGAGAGATTACTTTTTAACTTGTCATGGTTCAAACTGCAACTTAGACAATGTGATGTGGAAACTCGAAACTTCAGTGTACAAGAATGGACTTTAAGGGAAGTAGGAGACTTTTTGTATCTAATTTCAAAAAGGAAAAATATGCAAGTGAATTGAATATTTTTATGGAATGGACACAATTTATTATTATAATTATCATTAATTATTATTGGGATCTTTAAGTTGGTCTGAATCATTGCAGGTAGTGTAAGTGTGGGATTTGACAACTTGTACAAATATATTATAGAATCAAAGTTGTGTGCTGCCTAGCACTTGGTGGTTGAACCTCTAAACCAGCCACACTGTTGGCCCTGTCCCAGGTGTTTCCCATCAGCTGTTTTAAAGTTAAACAGACTCGATTAGGGTTGCAATCAGAAGTGCATCGCACCGGAAGTTTCAACGCAACAGAGAAAGAGTACAAAAGGGTGTACAGACATGAGGCGTGGTATCATTCTTCTCATCTATACCTGAACATATTAAATGTTCCTTAACAGGTTTACCATCAAGTGTTTAATTCAGTGTAGTATTCTTTCAAAAACTTTCTTTAAATACAATTAGGTAAAACCTTCTATAGACTGTAGTGTTTATCAATTCTATAATATGTAACAATCAGCATGACTGCATCACTTTCATAACTCTGACTCGAGAAGATCCTTTTTTATGTCTGGAATTTTTCTTTTATCCAATTTTTCCAAAAGATAAGTACACAGTCTGAACAGTGTTTATGTTTATATTTTATATTTAACATGGTTAACAATTAAAAATGAAAAGAAAAAAGGCTTTATAAGAAAAACGTAAATAGATGTAAAAACTAAGAGACTAGAATAAAAACCAAAGTCTTGTGCTTAAGAAATTATAATTTTCATTAAGTGTACTGCTGAGTAGGACGTAATAGGTTGCTTCTCCTGAAATGTTCTGTCTGTGGCTAAGGTGAAGTTTTGATGAAGGATGAGGACTGTAAACTGATGAAGGACATCCTGAAAGTGGAGGAAGCACTGAAGGAAAGAATCCGAAAACAAGCATCTGACACAGCAGACTGAAGTACGGTTTGTTTAACTCAACGCGCCGCCGCCTGCAGTCAGTCCATCACACGTCCAGTAAACCTGCACCTTTGATTTCAGGTGTTCATGCTGTACCAGAGAGGAAGGTCGTCTTAAAGGCTCGACAGGAAAAGGAGTCGACTCGCAAACCTTCGACATGAAGCCACATATAGTTTACCGATGGAGGGCGGGACGGCACTCATTACATTGCGGATGAAGTCGGTGAGTTTGTTCCGCAAGCTGCTGCAAGTGTGTTTTCATTCATCTGCATTGTCGGAGGTTAGTGGTTGTAAGATTTCCAATATGAGAATCATGGGATTCTGCCAAAAAATAAAGAAATGTCTTTGCTTGTAGTGTTTAAAAACAAAACAAGCCACTGGTCACTTTGGAAACACAACAATACATTGTGAACCATTACTTTTGGGTGCAACCCCAGTAAATGATCTCAATGAGAAACACTGGCAATGTTTTATTACGCTCTTCTGGTGTGCGATATGATCTGGAGTCATTCTGTCTTCAGTGGCACTAAGATCCTGGAATGGAGAAGCATAGGTGGATCTGGGAGCAGAGTTCAGATCACTGTGGAGGCCCGGCCAGTTAGGCTGATCTGCCCAGCCTGGTGGAGGTACACAAAGAGCCTTTAAAAACAAAAGTATCACTCCTTCTCGAGTCTGATAGTATCCGTATTCATTTCGCTGTGAGTGATCTGTTCCGTCTGTCTGTCCCGCGATAGACTCTGAGTGAGTCCTCTGCACATATTAGTCTCCAACCTGCCCAAAATGGACATAGAGATGCTGCTGAGCAGGCTGGAGAACACTCTCTAGACTAAAACACGGAGGCGGAGAGGTGGATGATTGTGAATGGCTGCCTGACACTTGGGACTGTGGTCAATCCGCTTCGTGAAGAATAATGTGAGCAAGCTTCTCTTTTTATTTTATATTTAATACTGACATATTCATGGATGGATATTCATTTTATAGAGGTATTTATTCAGAATGCAGAGTTATAGTTATTGATTATTTTATCTTATTAACAGTTTCCAAAAAAAGATGCACATACAAATAAATAATACAATAAAGCATTTACAAAAAACAAAAGTTGGACCAAAAAGCTGTAGATGAAGCGTATTATACTTCCCTTTTGACATAGCATATTCTATATTCTATATACAAACAGAAATACTATACACATAATAATCAGTTTGCCAGATATCAAATCTATCCTTTGTATTTGTCGCTACCTTAGATGTTTTTTAAACTGGCTCTTTAATACAAACAAATGATTTAATTCTATTGTCACCGTCACCGTCAGTTGCCAGAGGTTTGACAAATACAGAGTACCATGACGTGAAGCTGAACACAATAAGCAGGAAGATGGAAGAGATGAGGGTGACTCCCTTTCTCAACGGAAAGATTACAAACCTAAAGGTGAGCATTTGTTAGGAGAAACAAAGCTTTCCACTCCAGATTCCTGGGACGTTTGTTGTTGCCACTTTCTATCAAAATGGGAATAGTTTGGGTAGTCGTTTTCCCTTTCAGACCAAGATGTTGACGTGTCCTCGAAACAGTGCTGCTGACGGGTATCCCTACCATCATGGAGAGGGAGAACCTGCAGGATTGGGAAATCTACTTCCAGAAAATGGACAACGGCGGAGGAGAGATTGAAGCAATCCTCTACAACCCGCTTGGGTCAGCACACCTCGGCCCTGTTTGAGGGCGTCTCCAGACGAGAGGAGAGAGAGGAGTGAGATATGGCTTCATCACTGCTGCTCTTAAAGAGATTCAGCTTCAGGGTGAGATGTAACGACAGGATCCACTCTCCATTTTTTTTCTTCGAACGAATCTATGACTCCGGTCAGAATGTTGATATCAATTCTGAGAATTATAAACCTCCTCTCTAATCATCATGAACAAAATATTTAATCTGTTTTGGGTTTTTTTCTGATTAGACATCAATGACGATGATAAATCGAGTGCACTTAGAATAAACTCATTAATCAACAAGGAATCTTACTTTCTTTTTATCACAAAGAATGTAAACGGCTTGCCTGTAACACTGTTGCTCAGTGATGATGTGTGGTGGACATGATGAAATGACAGACCTGCCTTGTATATATTGTCTTTAGAAATAAAAAAATATAACTCTTATATGAAATAACTTCACTGCTTTCTGTGTCGTTAGACGAAGCTAACAAGCTAGCAGCCGGCTAGCTGGTTAGCTAGCAGCCGGCTAGACACGCAGAAACAGTAGTTCTGTCCGAAGGGTTTAAATCCATCCAGCGGGACCGATGAAGCTCAACTTATTAAATCTCACTTATTAACTGTTATATCTCTTTCATTTAGTTTTCACAAAAACAAAGTTTAAAACTGACATTTTTTGTAGGGTCATTCTTTGACTCCAGAAAGTTATGCCTAGAAGAGTCCAGTGTTGATGTCATTTTACACTTCTGTTTTTGCACGGAATAAACAAAGAAGATATAACATGTTAATTAATTAGCTTTAGAGGCGCTGGAGATATATTTTGTACCTTTGGAGCAGGCTAGTCTTTCTTCACCACCCCCTTCCAGTCTTTGTGCTAAGTGTAATCTTAACATTTAACTGCTAACCCCAACTCTAGCAAACAACATAATTTCCCAAAATGTTGAACAATTCCTTGAAATATTTAATTTCAGGTGACAATTCTTGGTTTTTTATTTAAAAAGTCAAAGTGTGGAATGCATTTTAGCGTTCACTTGGCAAATAAATGCCGAGATCATTTGCAAAAACAGACGAAAGTTAATTTAAAAAATAATAACCCAACTCCAGTTTGATTTACTCGATGCCACACTAACAATGAACACTAGTTCGATTGCATTCTCTGGATTGCATACATGAAAAAAACAAACAACAACTGAACTTGGAGCAAGTTTATTGTAAAAACATTACAGCCGATTAAAAAAGTAACAGCACCTTTTAAACAACAACTAAACCGACAAAGAATCCGCTACATCCCCTAGTGCACAAACTGGAAAGAAAAAAACAGCAGCTGAAGATCCACCAGACTGAGGTACAGGCACTTAGACAGAGAGAGGGATAGCATGTGTGGTAAAAGCAAAAATACATTCAAGTGAGGAAACTAGAGAGGAGGACATAAGGCCAGAAAACAGTCAAGTATTTTGGAAGACAGGCGCCTAATTTCACATCAAGACAAAGAAAAATATAATTTAAAACCTCTAAACAACAACACTATGTTTTCATAATGATTACACACAAACTAGTGCAGGAGTAACCGTCCTCTTTCTTCTACAGCACGCCGTCCTTATTACACCTTCTTAATCTCAAGATTTGTTTTTGTGCAGTCGAGTCTTCAACAAACAAAACCAACAAACATAAACCTCTCCAGGTTTGAAAATCCAAACCTGACATTTAACAAGGTCTCAGTGCAAACTCTGGTGTCAAAGTGGACGTGGCCCCATGAAAACTACCAGCGTACTCTCCCGGATCATGTACACCACTGTAACAAACATTATGCTATGATGCGTTTACAGGTTCTACTCACACGTAACAGTTAAAGGGTTTCGGGGGGGGGGGGGGGGGGAACACAGGTTGTAGTAAGTCGTACGGGTTATTGTTAGTAGAAGATTGCTAATGCCGAGAGGTAATACTGGCCTCACAGCCTTTTTTTTTTGTTAAGCCAGAATACAATGTTTAGTTAATGAATGTTTGTGCTATGAACTGTAAGCCCCTCACAAAGGAACTAACTCCAGGTGAATGCGAGACAAATACTTGAATGGAGTGTTTTCTGTGTACAGATTTACTCAACTACATTGTGTTTGGAATGTGGTTTAGTCTAATAACTTATACATCACCACCGCCCACCTCACATCTTTAAGTTTAAGTTTTAATATTTGAACAGCAATTTGTCCTACTTTGTCTTACTACCGAGTTAAGGGTCGGGGTAGTCAATCTCAAACATGGCATATTGTTGTTAATATTGCTTTCCAAAGCTCCTGTGAGAGTCCACACAGAGAAGAAGATGTAAAAGTTGCTTTCGAGAGCGTCAGAGAGGCGTCCGTCTCCTCGGCGGTAAGTTGCAGGAGTGCATTAGTGGGTTGAGAGTAGAGTAGAGTGGGGGGGCGGCTGGGTCGTCCAGACTGAATCATGGGATGTTGATACAATTGCATGTGCAATACGGCCATTAGACGACCAGTGGGGCCCATTCGCTTGATTTGCGTCCATACTGGGTGATGAAGCAAGGGAACAAGAGCAAAAGAAAACATTTTTATTTATTGCTTTTGTGAATGTAAAAGTTAAAGCTGCAAATATTAAAATAGGAACTATAGCTGCAAACAGATGACTGATTGACAAGATATTTCAGAATCTTTCCAACAGTTTCCCTTTTGTTGCCACTTGGAGCCGCCAATATGCAAGTTTGCCTGCAGCCGTTACACTCACGAATATCAGTAAGCTCTTGTAGAACCTTGGCCAGGTCCGGCCCGTTCTCCATAGTCGGGGATCTGGTAAGTCTGAGAGAGAAACAGACATTTGTCTTTTAGCCCAGCAGGTTTACAATCAATGCATTCAATCTTAAACATCATGATCAGGTTGATCGATGACCTGCTGCCAATCGGAAGTTAAGGTACTTGTACTTTTACTTGTATTGTGATGTCTACTTTTACTTCTACAACACATTCAGAGGGAAATATTGTACTTTTTACTACATTTGTTGACAGCTTTTTAGTTTTTAAAGTACAGTTCCTTATCGCCTTCTGTCCAGGTCAAAACCATTCATACATCGCACACACAATGAGTACTTAAAGTACATGTGAGTAAAACTTAATACTTTCATGTAAGTGGGTTTTGAATGCAGGAGCTTTACTTGTAGTGGTGTTTGAATACGTCCTGCACCACTGAGCATCTGTATGTATACTCAGATTTATAGTAACCAGGTGAAAATGAGCAAATCATAAGAAATAAAGTGGACATTAGAAGGGAACAGTAAGATGAATCCTACCGTTCCTTTGTAGAGGAGGTGCGGACAGGACACACGACGCAGGCCGTCCCGCCAGCCGAACACCTCCAGGATCCTCCCAGACTCCAGAGCCTCCTTCAGCTCCTTCATGCCCATCGTGCGCTCCGTCACCCTTGAACTCACCCGACAGACGCACAGAAAGCAAATCATTTATTTATATTAATCATTTTCAAAGATGGGATGCAACACACCAAGCGGACAAAGCTCGTTCCAAAACGGGAGTGAAACCGGGGTTGGCCTTTCACACCGCTTAACCCTCGTTGAGTGGGGCCAAATTGTAACGTTGTGTTTAAAAACTAAAGATCAGGATAGATTTGACATAATTTATGGGAGATGTGAATGAAAACATCAGTGCTGTTGAGGTCTGTGGAGTCTAGGTCTGGGCTCCTCTCTGGGGTCTTACCCAGCTTCTGGACAGGTCCAGCAGGGACTGTCTGGTGACTCCTGGGAGAATGCGCATCAATAATTATATATATTGTATATTATAAAATATATATAATATATTTCTATTTATATATTTGGGTGATCTTCAACTTCATCGTCAGTTTTGTGGCAGAAATAGAAAACAAAAACATATTGTTCATATTGTGTTCTTGCTGTATATCACTTGTCCCTGGGCCTGACTTTGAATATTCAAACCTGCTAAATTTTGAATTTAATGACATTAATTTTATCTACAAATGACACATAAATGGGCATTTTAATGAAATGTATCATGTGTTGTAAGATATATTAGTATTTCATGTCTTTTTTTAAAATAAAAAACATTTAAAAAAAGGTTTTTAACTTGGTGATCACAGCCACAGTCATGTGACAGGAGAGTACATGACTGCAGCCCAGAGACAGCTCCATGGAACTGATATAAGATAACATCAAGATAAACATTTGGTAAATATCAGTGAAATTAATGTATATTAAATTAAATGTCAGT
Organism: Cottoperca gobio; assembly: GCF_900634415.1. Lineage (NCBI taxonomy): Eukaryota > Metazoa > Chordata > Actinopteri > Perciformes > Bovichtidae > Cottoperca > Cottoperca gobio. The sequence continues at coordinate 6,292,625 of NC_041362.1, read as the reverse complement.
GCGGTAGCTGTTAGTGAGCTCCAAAAAACATATCTGCAATTACCGACAAGGAACCACCAAAGAGAATGAATCAGGCACTAAATAGTAAGTGCAACATTTGCAACTTGCTTGTACGTTTCAGCACTTTAAGCAATTTTAGGATATTTATGAGGCTTTATAGGTAAGTGGGCTCAAAGTTATGATTTTGATTTTGAGTGTACTTGCTAGTTTGAGGAGCTGATTGTCCCGCTGTTGTGATTTCTATCGCCATATTAAATTGTAAGTATAAGCTTTAGGTATTATAAATAGCAGCGCAACAGCGCCACGCGGATGGACGCGTTCAAGTTCTTCTGTGAAAATGAAACTGAAAGAAGAGCTCTAGTGTCTTCACAGCACACATCGTCGATTTAACGTAAGTTCCTATCCAATTGCTTTTTTAATAAAAAAATAAACTTAGTCACGTTTAGTTCAACACATCAATACCACGATAACGCGGAAGTTTGCAGATGTCTCTTTGAAAGTGACTTATTCAAAGTGATTCTCACGTATGATTTACTAAGAGTTGTTGAGTCTGCGGATTGTTTATCTGAGAAGTAGGGCCTCAATGTTTCTATATAAGTTTATAGTTTGACTGTGTTTGTCCTCATTGACACAAAGTCTTCTTTAGGCAAATATTAATATGTTCATTTATTACACTGACTCCATGTAAAAGTTAATGTTTTGTGAATTATTTCAGATTACTTTCGTTTAGCTATGTCTTCAGATGAGGTAAGGCGTCATTTTGCTTCTTTATGATGTTGTTCTTCCTGCTTATGTTGTTACAAATTAAATATTACACAGAATAATTGACTAAATGTATCTTTAATAATGATAAACGCTATTCCTCTATGGCTTGTTGGATTTTAGTTTGTTTTTATCCCATAATTGTAATTTTTAAATAAATAAAAAAATTGTAAATAAAGCTTTAAAATAACTGTATTGATTTAGTGATGTAAACTTATAAAGTAAGACAAAATGAAAAAGAAACTTGTACTTGTACATTACTTCCACCACTGATTATAATACTACCTTATCTTGTAAGATTAGTCATTTATCCTCGTACAAATGTCTAAATAACTCACAATTTCTCTTGATGGATCATTAACATTAATATATAAAATCTGAGGTGTTTATTTATATATATGTTTGCGTTTCAGGATTTCTCTATGGTGTTGCCGGGCGCACAGCCGTCCGAGGAAACCTTGGAGGGCATCATGGTTTTAATCAACGATTACAAGGTGCACTGAATCTCATCGTTTATCAGACAGAAGTATATTCATGGTGTTTTAACACAGAGTAGATTATACTTTACTCTGTGGTTGAACGAGGAACAGGTTTGTAGGCACAGAGCGGCACATAAAAAAAATAGAAAGTACAGATTTAGATAAATATCTGTGACACTTAAATTAAATATGGGAAATAAGCATAGACGTTTACAACAATCGAAATGCTTGAGGGTCCTGCCTGTATGAACAATATAGTTGTCAAGTTTATTGTCATAAGGTTTTGTACAAAAGGGACTCTCAATATAAAAACATACAGTGAAATATCAATATAAAATGTACAGTATATGAAAGATGTCACTCGCATATAGCGTGGACTGTAAATACAAACCCACACAATGTACATAATTAAACAGTAGACATTTAAATTGCTATTACACAGGTCAGGCAGGTTATTATTATCCTGTGATAGATTCCAGATGGTATTCTTTTTCTGTTGTCATGTTGACTCATGACTCATATTAACTAATATTTAACTTCTCATAGTTTCCAAAGATACCAAAGTTCTCATGTTGAACTACGAAGACTTATTTCCACTTAGTGAAGGGGAAATTTAAAATCTCATAATGCTAAAACATGTCAGGCTGAATTTGGGGAATGTGTATACATAGATGCACATGACTTTGCTTACCTGAGTAAAATATATTCATTTCTTATACATGGAAAAGAAAACAGAAAAGACAAAAGGTTTAGTGAACGCAGTTTGTGTGTCCACAGAAAAAATACGAGCAGCTGATCCAGGAGCAGGAGGATATGGTCACCAGCAGAGTCGGTCAGCGGGAGATGACTGAGAAGTTCAAACAGCGCACCGTCAAACTGACCCAGAGTCTGAAGGAGGACCAGCGCTTGCATCAAGAGAAGATTGGAATTGAAAAGGTATCTGTGCTTTGATGTTTGAGCGTCAGTGTGCAGAGTGGTGTTTATGCAGAGTTGTTCTCACATTCATCTGCTGGAGGGGTAAAAGTTTCTCTGTGCTCACCTTAAAGTTAAACACGAGTACGTAGAGATTACTTTTTAACTTGTCATGGTTCAACATGCAACTTAGACAATTGTGATGTGGAAACTCGAAACCTTCAGTGTACAAGAATGGACTTTACAGGGAAGTAGGAGACTTTTTGTATCTAATTTCAAAAAGGAAAAATATGCAAGTGAATTGAATATTTTTATGGAATTGGACACAATTTATTATTATAATTATCATTAATTATTATTGGGATCTTTAAGTTGGTCTGAATCATTGCAGGTAGTGTAAGTGTGGGATTTGACAACTTGTACAAATATATTATAGAATCAAAGTTGTGCTGCACTGCACTCTGGTGGTTGAACCTCTAAACCAAGCCACACTGTTGGCCCTGTCCCAGGTGTTTTCCCATCAGCTGTTTTAAAGGTAAAACATGACTCTGATTAGGGTGCAATCAGAAGTGCATCGCACCGGGAAGTTTCAACCAACAGAGAAAAGTACAAAAGCGGTACAGACATGAGCGTGGTATCATTCTTCTCATCTATAACCTGAACATATTAAATGTTCCTTAAAGGTTTACCATTCAAGTGTTTAATTCAGTGTAAGTATTCTTTCAAAAACTTTCTTTAAATACATTTAGGTTAAAACCTTCTCATAGACTTTAGTGTTTATCAATCCTATAATATGTAAACAATCAGCATGACTGCATCACTTTCATACTCTGACTCGAGAAGATCCTTTTTTTATGTCTGGAATTTTTCTTTTATCCAATTTTCCAAAAAGATAAGTACACAGTCTGAACAGTGTTTATGTTTATATTTTAATATTTAAACATGGTTAACAATTAAAAATGAAAAGAAAAAAAGGCTTTATAAGAAAAGCAGTAAATAGATGTAAAAACTAAAGAGACTAGAATAAAAACCAAAAGTCTTTTGCTTAAGAAATTATAATTTTCATTAAGTGTACTGCTGAGTAGACGTAATAGGTTGCTTCTCCTGAAATGTTTCTGTCTTGTAGGCTAAGGTGAAGTTGATGAAGGATGAGGACTGTAAACTGATGAAGGACATCCTGAAAGTGGAGGAAGCACTGAAGGAGGAAGAATCCGAAAACAAGCATCTGACACAGCAGACTGAAGTACGTTTGTTAACTCAACGCGCCGCCGCCTGCAGTCAGTCCATCACACGTCCAGTAAACCTGCACCTTTTGATTTCAGGTGTTCACTGCTGTACCAGAGAGGAAGGTCGTCTTCAAAGGCTCGACAGGAAAAGGAGTCGACTCGCAAACCTTCGACATGAAGCCACATATAGTTTACCCGATGGAGGGCGGGACGGCACTCATTACATTTGCGGATGAAGTCGGTGAGTTTGTTCAGCAAGCTGCTGCAGGTGTGTTTTCATTCATCTGCATTTGTCGGAGGTTAGTGGTTGTAAGATTTTCCAATATGAGAATCATGGGATTCTGCCAAAAAATAAAGAAATGTCTTTGCTTGTAGTGTTTAAAAAACAAAACAAGCCACTGGTCACTTTGAAACAAACAAATACATTGAACCATTACTTTTGGGTGCAACACCCCAGTAAATGATCTCAATGAGAAACACTGCAATGTTTTATTACGCTCTTCTGGTCGTGCCGATATGACTCTGGAGTCATTCTGTCTTCAGTGGCCACTAAGATCCTGGAATTGGAGAAGCATCAGGTGGATCTGGGAGCAGAGTTCAGCATCACTGTGGAGGCCCGGCCAGTTAGGCTGATGCTGCCCAGCCTGGTGGAGGTACAACAAAGAGCCTTTAAAAACAAAAGTATCACTCCTTCTCGAGTCTGATCAGTATCCGTATTCATTTCCTGTGAGTGATCTGTGTCCGTCTGTCTGTCCCGCAGATAGACTCTGAGGTGAGTCCTCTGCACATATTAGTCTCCAACCTGCCCAAAATGGACATAGAGATGCTGCTGAGCAGGCTGGAGAACCACTTCTCTAAGACTAAACACGGAGGCGGAGAGGTGGATGATTGTGAATGGCTGCCTGACTCTGGGACTGTGGTCATCGCCTTCGTGAAGAATAACTGTGAGCAAGCTTCTCTTTTTATTTTATATTTAATACTGACATATTCATGGGATATTCATTTTATAGAGGTATTTATTCAGAATGCAGTAGTTATTGATTATTTTATCTTATTAACAGTTTTCCAAAAAAGAATGCACATACAAATAAATAAATAACAATAAAGCATTTACAAAAAAACAAAAGTTGGACCAAAAAGCTGTAGACTGAAGCGTATTATACTTCCCTTTTGACATAGCATATTCTAATATTCTATATACAACAGAAATACTATACACAATAATAATCAGTTTGCCAGATACAAATCTATCCTTTGTATTTGTCGCTACCTTTATGATTTTTTAAACTGGCTCTCTTTAATTACAAACAAATGATTTAATTCTATTGTCACCGTCACCGTCAGTTGCCAGAGGTTTGACAAATACAGAGTACCATGACGTGAAGCTGCAACACAATAAGCAGAAGATGGACAGAGTGAGGGTGACTCCCTTTCTCAACGGAAAGATTACAAACCTAAAGGTGAGCATTTGTTAGGAGAAACAAAGCTTTCCACTCTCAGATTCTCTGGGACGTTTTGTTGTTGCCACTTTCTATCAAAATGGAATAGTTTGGAGTACGTTTTCCCTTTCAGACCAAGATGTTGACGTGTCCTCGAACAGTGCTGCTGACGGGTATCCCTACCATCATGGAGCGGGAGAACCTGCAGGATCTGCTGGAAATCTACTTCCAGAAAATGAGCAACGGCGGAGGAGAGATTGAAGCAATCCTCTACAACCCGCTGGGTCAGCACACCTCGGCCCTGTTTGAGGGCGTCTCCACAGACGAAGAGCAGGAGTGAGATATGGCTTCATCACTGCTGCTCTTAAAGAGATTCAGCTTCAGGGTGAGATGTAACGACAGGATCCACTCTCCATTTTTTTTCTTCGAACGAATCTATGACTCCGGTCAGAATTGTTGATATCAATTCTGAGAATTATAAAACCTCCTCTCTATTCATACATGAACAAAATATTTAATCTGTTTTGGGTTTTTTTCTGATTAGACATCAATGACGATGATAAATCGAGTGCACTTAGAATAACCTCATTAATCAACAAGGAATCTATACTTTCTTTTTATACACAAGAATGTAAACGGCTTGCTGTAACACTGTTGCTCAGTGAATGATGTGGTGTGACATGATGAAATGACAGACCTGCATGTATATATTGTCTTTAGAAATAAAAAAATATAACTCTTATATGAAATAACTTCACTGCTTTCTTGTGTCGTTAGACGAAGCTAACAAGCTAGCAGCCGGCTAGCTGGTTAGCTAGCAGCCGGCTAGCACACGCAGAAACAGCTAGTTCTGTCCGAAGGGTTTTAAAATCCATCCAGCGGCACCGATGAAGCTCACTTATTAAATCTCACTTATTAACTTGTTATATCTCTTTCATTTAGTTTTCACAAAAACAAAGTTTAAAACTGACATTTTTTGTAGGGTCATTCTTTGACTCCAGAAAGTTACTGCCTAGAAAGAGTCCAGTGTTGATGTCATTTTACACTTCTGTTTTTGCACGGAATAAACAAAGAAGATATAACATGTTAATTAATTAGCTTTAGAGGCGCTGGGAGATATATTTTGTTACCTTTGGAGCCAGGCTAGCTCTTCTTCTCACCCCCCCCCTTCCCAGTCTTTGTGCTAAGTGTCAATCTTAACATTTAACTGCTAACCCAACTCTAGCAACAAACATAATTTCCCAAAATGTTGAACAATTCCTTGAAATATTTTAATTTCAGGTGACAATTCTTTGGTTTATTTCAAAAAGTCAAAGTGTGGAATGCATTTTAGCGTTCACTTGGCAAATAAATGCCGAGATCATTTGCAAAAACAGACGAAAGTTAATCTTAAAATGAATAACCCAACTCCAGTTTGATTTTACCTCGACTGCACAATAACAATGAACACTAGTTCGATTGGCATTCTCTGGATTGCATACATGTAAAAAAACAAACAAACAACTGAACTTGGAGCAAGTTTATTGTAAAAACATTACAGCCGATTAAAAAGTAACAGCACATTTTAAACAACTAAACCGACAAAGAATCCAGCTACATCCCCTAGTGCACAAACTGGAAAGAATAAAAACAGCAGCTGAAGATCCACCAGACTGAGGTCAGGCACTTAGACAGAAGAGAGGGATAGCATGTGTGTAAAAGCAAAAATACATTCAAAGTGAGGAAAACTAGAGAGGAAGGACATAAAGGCCAGAAAACAGTCAAGTATTTTGGAAGACAGGCAGCCTAATTTCACATCAAGACAAAGAAAAATATAATTTAAAACCCTCTAAAACAACAACACTATGTTTTCATAATGATTACACACAAACTAGTGCAGGAGTAACCGTCCTCTTTCTTCTACAGCACGCCGTCTTATTACACCTTCTTAATCTCAAGATTTGTTTTTGTGCAGTCGTCGTCTTCACAAACAAAACCAACAAACATAAAAACCTCTCCAGGTTTGAAATCCAAACCTGACATTTAACAAGGTCTCAGTGCAAACTCTGGTGTCAAAGTGACGTGGCCCCATGAAAACTACCAGCGTTACTCTCCCGGATCATGTACACGACTGTAACAAAACATTATGCTATGATGCGTTTACAGGTTCTACTCACACGTAACAGTTAAAAGGTTTCGGGGGGGGGGGGGGGGGGAACACAGGTTGTAGTAAGTCGTACGGGTTATTGTTAGTAGAAGATTGCTAATGCCGAGAGGTAAACTGGCCTCACAGCCTTTTTTTTTTGTTAATGCCAGAATACAATGTTTATGTTAATGAATGTTTGTGCTATGAACTGTAAGCCCCTCACAAGGAACTACTCCAGGTGAATGCGAGACAAATACTTGAATGGAGTGTTTTCTGTGTACAGATTTACTCAACTACATTAGTGTTTTGAATGTGGTTTAGTCTAATATACATTATACATCACCACCGCCCACCTCACATCTTTAAGTTTTAAGTTTTAATATTTGAACAGCAATTTGTCCTACTTTGTCTTACATACCTCGAGGTTAAGGGTCGGGGTCAGTCAATTCAAAACATTGCATATTGTTGTTAATATTGCTTTCCAAAGCTCCTGTGAGAGTCCACACAGAGAAGAAAGATGTAAAAGTTGCTTTCGAAGAGCGTCAGAGAGGCGTCCGTCTCCTCGGCAGGTAAGTATGCAGGAGTGCATTAGTGGGTTGAGAGTAGAGTAGAGTGGGGGGGGCGGCTGCTGGTCGTCCAGACTGGAATCATGGGACTGTTGATACAATTGGCATGTGCAATACGGCCATTTAGACGACCAGTGGGGCCCATTCGCTTGATTTGCGTCCATACTGGGTGAAGCAAGGGAACAAGAGCAAAAAGGAAAACATTTTTATTTATTGCTTTTGTGAATGTAAAAGTTAAAGCTGCAATATAAAGTTAAATAAGGAACTATAGCTGCAACAGATGACTGATTGACAAGATATTTCAGAATCTTTCCAACAGTTCCCTTTTGTTGCCACTTGGAGCCGCCAATATGCAAGTTTGCCTGCAGCCGTACACTCACCTGAATATCAGTAAGCTCTTTGTAGAACCTCTTGGCCAGGTCCGGCCCGTTCTCCATAGTCGGGATCTGGTAAGTCTGAGAGAGAAACAGACATTTTGTCTTTTAGCCCAGCAGGTTTACAATCAATGCATTCAATTCTTAAACATCATGATCAGGTTGATCGCTGACCTGCTGCCAATACTGGAATTTAAGGTACTTGTACTTTACTTGTATTTGATGTCTTACTTTATACTTCTACAACACATCTCAGAGGGAAATATTGTACTTTTTACTACATTTGTCTGACAGCTTTTAGTTTTTAAATTACAGTTCCTTATCGCCTTCCTGTCCAGGTCAAAACCATTCATACATCGCACACACAATGAGTACTTAAAGTACATTTGAGTAAAACTTAAATACTTTCATGTAAGTGGGGTTTTGAATGCAGGAGCTTTACTTGTAGTGGAGTGTTTGAATACGTCCTGCACCACTGAGCATCTGTATGTATACTCAGATTTATAGTAACCAGGTGAAAATGAGCAAATCATAAGAATAAAGTGGACATTAGAAGGGAACAGAAGATGAACTCCTACCGTTCCTTTGTAGAGGAGGCTGCCGACAGGACACACGACGCAGGCCGTCCCCGCGCCGAACACCTCCAGGATCCTCCCAGACTCCAGAGCCTCCAGCAGCTCCTTCATGCCCATCGTGCGCTCGGTCACCTTGAACTCACCCTGACAGACGCACAGAAAGCAAATCATTTATTTTATATTAATCATTTTCAAAGATGGGATGCAACACACCAAGCGGACAAAGCTCGTTCCAAAACGGGAGTGAACCCGGGGTTGGCCTTTCACCCGCTTAACCCTCGTTGAGCTGGGGCCAAATTGTAACGTTGTGTTTAAAAACTAAAGATCAGAGGATAGATTTGACATAATTTATGGGAGATGTGAATGAAAACATCAGTGCTGTTGAGGTCTGTGAGAGTCTAGGTCTGGGCTCCTCTCTGGGGGTCTTACCCAGCTTCTGGACAGGTCCAGCAGGGACTGTCTGGTGACTCCTGGGAGAATGATGCCATCCAGAGAAGGAGTGAACAACTCTCTCTCTGCAGACACAGAAACATACAATTACAAGGTGTTTAAGTATCTCCACCCAGTACAGTAATGAACAGAACAACACTTCTCAAGACAGAAAGGAGTCTGACCTCCGTTATCATTGATCCAGTAGATGAAGAGGTTCATGGTGCCGACCTCAGTGATCTCCTCCTGCTCTCCGTACAGCCACAGGACCTGCTGACAGCCGCGCTTCACCGCCTCGTTCTGCACAGCTATTGTAGGACCGTAGTTACTGGAAAACACCGAAGACATGAGTGATGAATGATGAATTTAAAACAACATTTCCCTGAACTTCCTTGAACAAATAAAAAAGGAATCCAACTGCCATGATTTCTATAAACTTCATATCCTTGTGACGGCAAAGATTTCATCAAACAATGAACAGTTGAGACTCACTTGCTGAGTCATACTTGGCTGTGCAGATTTATCATTTTGTCACTACGTTTAAAATGCACTATAACTAAATAAATCGCTATAAGATATTTCAAACTCTCAAACATCTATTTCGTATCAACAATTGCCACAAACGGCAAATATGGGTACTGATTTGAATATTTTTTTACTTTATTTGTATTATTATTCAGTGGGTTTTATTTTAAATCTTATGTTATGCATTCTATTTCATCTGATTTGAACAATTATCATCAAATGTATTTTGTTTTTCATTACATTTGTTCATTTTACGTCTATTTTTCCATATTTTAAAGCACTTTGTGGAGCAAAGCTGGCGTACAAATGAAGTTTATTATTATTATTATTATTATTAACAATATTTATCAGAACTTGTTGACAACCGCTGGAAGCAGAGCTGAAGAGAGCTCAGTTAATATCTTCTGATAAAAGAAACTCATGATATGGATCTAATGTTTGGGAACAGACTTTAGATTCAGTTCTTCGTCTCGCTTTCACACAAATGAAAGCCACATTAAATAAACATGGTAATATTATAATATAGAGCCATAGCGATTAAATATCCACCCTGCAGTCCCGTGACTGCTGCTGCTGCTAAATCCGGCTTGAGAGCAGATTTCGTTGGTTTAGTGAGTCGAGTGGCTGTTCGGCAGCGTTACATAATCCCACTGTAGCTGAGCAGACTCGTGTGGAAGCAGGCCTGTGATTAGAGGCTGTGTGGAATGAGCGGAGATTAGAAGCACTGATGGTATCTGTAGTACAAAAATTGTAGGCACTCACGCTCTTTAACATTTACTCTGAGAGAGTCTTCTGCTGTGAGACAGCTGTAATACTGCCGTCTGTGAAGCTCATAAGTCAACTGTGTTACCATTTAGACTTGTCCTACGCAGCTGTGACTGTTGCCATTAATAACCTGTACTTTCCCTGCTATGACGAGACAAAAGGTCTGTCTTGAAGAAGGTTTATTGTTCCACCATCTCAGATTTGAACCCAACACCAGTTGGCTCTGTGGTCTTCTCTACGCTTCATGAGCTAAGTGGAAAATCCAAATAGTTGTACTTCGTCCAGATCCACTGCTGAAAGAAAACACAGCTGAGGTGCGAAAGTACTTTAGAGGCTTGGCCCAGAAAGGACAGCGTTATAAAGCTTGTGCTACAATCCAGACGTATTCATTGAGATCATTTCATTCTGCTAAAAACAAATATAAAACAGTTTTGTCTGTTTTTGGATTCTTCACAATGCAGTTTGGAAAATTACCAAATTACATTACATTAATTGGCATTTCTGGCCCTGCAGCTTAAACGAATCGGTAAGCAGCTCGCCGCTAAATGTAGCGACAGGATGAGCAGGAGGTCTTGAATCTCCCTAAACATTATCCCTTATACAATATATAAATAAATATCTTAAAGACACAGAGATACCAAACTCACCCTCCCATCTTATAGGACCCGACGCCTCCTTGCCAAGCCCTGACAAATGAAGGGTCCGCCAGCAAAGACACAGGATTGAATGACCCCGTAGCGAAGTACGGGCCCACTGGGCCGATGATGACGAAGATCATAGCTTCTCCTGCCCGAGACACGCCGAGGGACGGCTGGAGGAGGGATGAGGAAGAGGAGAGGATGGGTAATCATGAGCAGGAAGCAGTGCAACAGTAAGTATATTATATAACCACATTTAACACCAGCTCCTTTAATCACTTCATTTGAGATGGAAACCTGCACAAATATAATCAGTTCATCAGCTAAAGCTCACCTCAATTCCTATGAAGGTGGGTCTGATGTAGAGGCTAGCGTCCTGGGAGAAGGGAACCCACTCCTGGTCGACCTCCACCAGCTTCTTGATGCACTCCAGAAGTTCAGTTTTGTCAAACGACTACAAAGAGAAAAAGACATTAAAACAATCGCTCCTCTTCACAGGATGAAGATGGAATGATATTAAGTTGTATAAATGAAAGCATTGACCTCTATAAAGTTACTGAAACCATAATGGTTGGCTGTTGCCTCTAAGAAAAGGTGAAGAGTTTCTCATTACACATGTATACCATTGCACAATACATCTTCATTCATTCGTTGTGAAAGATGCAATATTTCTCTTCCTTGTAGCAAACAGCAAAGACGGCTGAACATCTGACAGAGGTTCATTATGTTCCATAGTTTCCATTGTGTTTTGAAACCTGATGAAGTTTCACTCATGCATTAGGGCGGTGTTGTTTTACGCAGTAAGCCGGCACTGGGAGTTCTGCCAGGGAGTTACATAACATTGCAGACGGTTGATTGTTGCACGGCCTCGGTCTGTAAAGAATCTGAAGTATTTAAGGCACATTGAGACCAACAGTCGCTGTGGGGAACAGAAGACATGTCCAGTTTAAAGGTTTATTTTTACCCCTCACACAGGATTGAACAACGTCGAGAAGTCCGTCAGAGCAGAAGTAAATAACACTATGCTGCAAGACCCTGTTATGTGCACCTGGTTGGCTGGTGCTGTGCGTTTGACTCCATCACGTGGCACTGCTCTACAGCAGAGCCAGGAGCAAAGCAGGAAGTTTTTTGCCACCAGTGACCTTTTAGTGTGGCTTTCCCAGTTTTGGCCGTTCAAACAGAAAATAATTCTGATCTAGTGGAAACATGTTGCTTCAGGTACGAGCGAGGCAAGGAAATAATTCAGAAATTCCACTGTGAGTAACATATGGAGGTGAGGGAACCAGTTAGACAGACACTAATCCTCACTGAGGGTTTCTGAGGACGAGGTTGTGTAAAAACTCACAGGAAGGCAGCTTCTGTCAGCGCTCTGATGCATCCTCGTCATGTTCAACATGGGTCTGAACAGGCGGATGTGGTTGTCCTCTCCACGAAACGCCTTCATGCCTTCGAACAGCTGGAGAGAAACACACAACACTTTACCTCAGCTTTTCATGTATGTTGCTCTCCAACTGATATGATGAGGGTTCCTGTCATTTTAGTACATTTGAAGCTCTACTCACCTCTATGGAGTAGTGCAGGGCAGAGCTGGCCGGGTGCAGCGACAGGTTCTGGAAAGGTTTGATCTGAGGAGCCTCCCAGCCGCCCTTCTCCGACCAGTTGATGGTCAACATGTGGTCGGAGAACTGTTTGCCGAACACCAAGGTGGAGGGGTCAGGCTTTGGCTTACAGGCTGTATTGTGTTCGATGACGAGATCTGCTGCCTGAGGGTGGAGACGGACAAGCGCGCCGGAGACGGGCGGAGAAAAAGAAGAAGTAGACGGGACAAGAGCAGAGCAGGCGACGAATACAGTGATTGTTTTTAAAGCAACATGATTGACAGAGCATGCTTTAAAAGGACAATTAGTTAAGTGTTGTACAGAGTCGGTTAAGATGCTGACTTATATGGTCAATTAGACACAATTAATTAAGTTAAACTGAATGAAACTGAATTAAGTGATAACAACAAGCAGACAGTGAGGGAGAGACAAAGAGGAAAAGAAACTTTAAGTTCTAGGCAAGTTGAATTTGAGGAGACAAATCCCTATTTTGTGAAATGTCACATGCCTTCTTCCCATAATGATCATGAGATAACACAGACCTCACCTGGTGGGAAACAACATTTCTCTCATTACCTTAAAGGAGCTGGCGGACCGCAGTGAGCCAAAGGAGAAGGGAAGGGTCTGAACAAGTCGTCCATGAAGTGCCTGCAAAATAAACCCAACAAAAACTCTTTATTATCTATACACAATACTCATACTTACAATCATAATTTACCAGACAACTTGATGCAATACTTTATAAGATCTATCGTCTTTTTGGGTAACAACAATTCATCCAGCCTTGGAAATACACAAGGACACCTTGTCTGACATTGTGTTTGTGGGTGTGTGTGATTTAGCACCAATCGTTATGCCCACAGTTCACAGTGTGCAGCTAGTAGCACATGCCTGCACAAGACAGCCAGTGCTAAGTACTGTGCTGTAATTAGAATCTGGCACTTATACAGGCTACTCTGCAAAATGATGATTGCGAGTTGAGAAACTTTTGAATTGAAAAAACAATATTTGTTCTAATAACCAAAACACCAAAGCAGCCACCAACAATAATGGCTTTCTATTGTAAATGTGCAGAACATAATCCACAACTTGTCACCTGAGCTAGGCACCTGACAACTAACAACACCACCTATGGCAAGTAAAGCAAGATAGTGGTGGTTCTGGTTTTACTGGCTTTCTAGTCTTGGGCATTGTGCCAATGTCAATAGTTCCAGTCATGCCAGGTAACACAGGCATAATGTATAATGTATAATGTATAATGTATAATAATAATAATAATAATAATAATAATAATAATAATAATAATAAGTACATTCTGCTGTTTTCCCAGTTAGTATGGCTGAATTGTCCAGGCAGTTGAGTGCTAGGTACAAGTTGTTCTTTTGGTAATACAATAATTAATCTGCAATGGTGGTCTTTCACAACATGGTGCTGATCTTAAGACTTTATCGTGGTTGTCATATGGTCTTATGGTCAGCGGTGGTGTAGAACAGTGTAATTGATGTTTTAGTAATTCCTACAAAAAGTTGCACAGCGACTCCGACGCAGGAGCCCATGTGTGTGCACTTTGTTAAATGGATGATGCAATAGCGAACATAGGTTTGTGCACTTTATATATATTTTTTTCTTCTGTGTACTTTGTGACATGCACGTGTAAATCGGATGCATGAAATCTGATCTTTTTTTTTTTTTTTTTGGACCCACAATCCACAGTATGGAATTAAAGAATAGAATTAGCAAATGCTAGTTAGCATTTGTGCATAGCGTTAACATTAAATTATGAGCCAGCAAGCTAATAACTTAATAACATACATATACACTTTAGCCTACATATTCTGTAGATATGCATCGTAGGCAAGCGACCTGGAGAGGTGATAGCTGCATTATAGCCTCAGGCCAAACTTTGTTTGAAAATCTGACAATTCAAAGCAAACTTGATTAAGGCCCCACTTACAAACTACATAGAAACAAACTCGTGACTACCACAGCATCAGACGGATATATTTTTCAATTCGGCATATTAACATACATATACAATTTACATATTATGTAGATATAAAGCTTAAACCACGTATTTACAAGATGCCTTCTAGCCTCAAGTCAAACTCTTGTTTACACATCTGACCGTTCAAAGATGACTTGATATAGCGTCGCTTACAAACTACATATTAAACAAGACTCGTGACATCTCCAACATCAGAATAGAAATTTCAATTCGGCATAGCCTACTATAATCTAACAATCGTCTAACTGGTTTGCCTACCACCAAACCCGTGCAAGGCGGTAGGATGTGCAACGTTAGGTAACTTTTTTTATTTCATAAATTAAGGTCTAACATTTTGACTGACTGTCTGCCAAATTTGATATTGCACCATGAAGATGTACAGAAGACATTGAGCTGTGTTTAGGAGGCGTTAGTTTTTTGCTGATAAACAAGACAATTTTTAATTTCCACATTTTTATCATGGAGTTTGGTTTGATGACCGCTACTGCATTGTTTTGTCAACCCCGGTGCTGGCGGGACAAACACATCAGTCTGTATACACCAGACTATTTAAAGGACTTGTTATCTTTCTCGGTCATTACCAGCCACCTTATCACCAATTTAAGTGAATCATTTACCTGACAGTCATTGTAAACAGATAATAACAGCACACAGACATCAGTCGATGAACTCACCGTTCGGAGGGCTGCCATCTCCGCTACGTTACAATGATAAACGCGATTATTTGTTCGTGTGGAAACAGACACTGAGCTCAAAGTCAACTTGGGTTCCGCTTTGAAATACGAGACGTTGTTCGCCAGAGTTGGTTGAAACCGTTGAAACCAGAAACCTCCCAGACATAAAATGCCCTTCGTTATAGTCCTTTAACGGAAACACTTATGAAACCATTTAAAGGGTTTGTGTCTATGTTGTTCTTGTTTTTTCCCCCCCTGTCAGTTCTGGGTTAATAATTAAACATCACCTGGAATGTTATGTTATAAGAGAAAATTATGTTAGAGGGGAAAAAAGAGCCATAAAATCAATTTAATAATAGTCTTGTAATTATAATGAACGGGTTTCATTCATGAAGTCATTGAGGGCGCGACGAAAGCGTAACATCGGATTGGCGGAAAGCAGCAGGCTCAAAAAGGGGAGGTTATTCGAGGGCAGACAGGTCGATGCCGATTGGTCGGTCGCTGGGGAGTGGTGCAGGTCTTCTTGTTACACAGACAGGATACCAAGATTTTTTTAGCTGACTGATCTCAGCCAGGCAATTTATAATAAATGAAAGTCCGTTTTTATTTGATTGAATGAAAATCCACCATTTATTTACAACCATTTAGTATTCATGTTAGTAATTTTACCAGCACACATACAAACATTAACATTGAGGTTTGGAATCAGCTGTTATATTGATGGTTTCAATAATGGCTATTTGAACAGATATAAAAAAAACATTATAATTCAGACACTAAATGTATCATTTACATTTCAAGAGTTTTGGCACCAAAAGAAGAAAAATGAATGAATAAATTAATTAATTCCATTTACTCGATATCACCACTGTGTTGCATTACAGGGGAAATACTGTTTGAATTAGTTTTTCAGTCAAAAAAAAGAGGTTTAAACTGTGATGAGTCAGTCCAGAGGTATGTACTAATGTTCTGTTTCTATTTTACTAAAGCAACCCACAAGATTCCACATCGTTATATCGTTATAATCTGCATTAAACAATTGCATCTGTTCCACGACCACAAGGACACTGTGGAGACAGTCAGGAAGGGATCTGACTCTTGAAGCCGTAGTTGAGTTCAGCTCCGCCGCTGAGCAGCAGGTCGATCCCGGTGCAGAAAGTAGCATCAGCAGCCAGATACAAGGCAGCCAGTCCACACTCAGTCTCAGTCCCCATACGACCCAGCAGCTGTAAGAAAAGACTACGTGTCAATTATATACGTGTCTCATTCACTTTCCAACAGCACATTTGTGGTTGCATCATGCAACTTTCTTGCTGTGTTTTATGCTCCTGCAGCTGTTCATACAGTTGCTACTGCTTTGTGTTATTTCACTGTAGAAAGCACACTTATCTATTTGCTAAGTAAAACAAGCGTTTTAAAATGTGTTGTCAAAATGTTTTTTTTTAGGAATTTACAAGTTCTTGCAGATTAAAAGATATGAATTTAGTCAACCCACAACTGGAAACTAGAGGAAAGAAAGTGTATAAAATAACAATTCCTCATCCTAGTCTCTATTAACACTGTAATAAATGACTAGAAAATAGTAAAGGATCAAGCGCAGAAACATGCAGATGTCATAGTCGAGTATGTCATATTATAGTTTGTTCATAAAGAATTCACAATATGAAATGTCATCAAAAAAAATCATAATGTCCAGCCAGATATTTCATATCCTTATGCTTCCACTCTTCTTTAGTGAGCACAGTCTGGTGTTTCCTCTTTATTGTTTCACCCTGTTAGCTTCAAATACCTTCAGTGGCTGGGATAAAAAGAAAGGTGCAATGTGTAAAAGCAGCGTGTTGCAGAAACTCTTTCTGTTTGGATCCAGGATTGAGGGAGTTCACCTTTACAACCCAATAAAGCGAAAAACAGTGCGTTTCAATTTGGATCATTAACACAACAATGTTGGAGGAACTGTAGGCTACCTCATAACGATCAGTTTTAGCTGCTGCATCTGTTTAGCAGAAGCCAAACGTTTCTCTGCAGCTGAAAAGAACTGAGGGGGGCCATTCTTTAATATTACTGTAATGCATTTTCCTTACAATTAAAGTTGGACCTGAGGATAGGATTTAAATTTAACAAGAGTTCCCAGATTTTTTATGCTTTTTCGGATTAAAGTCTTAATTTTCACACTTCTCTGTATAACTCTGTGTGGGAACCTTTAGCTCCACTGTGAGAACTTGCCTGAGAACCTTCTCCCTGTTTAATGGCTGCTGCAGCATCTGGTGTCTGTCCTGCTAATTCTTCCCACAGAGGTGTCAGCACATTACCTGGAGAGATGCTGCAATAAACAGTAGACAGTATTATTAGACAAGAGGGGGTACCGTTAGCTTTAAAGTCAGTAAAAAATTTTACATGTTAAAAAATATCAGTGGATGGTTTATGTTTATATATATATTTTTTATATAAAAAAAAACGTTCCTCTTCAGATTAAGAGTTTATGAATTACAATTTATTGTTAAAGATTAAGCCAGTGCTTCCCAACCTCTTTGTCTTGTGACACACACAAGACAAAGAGGTCAAATGATCAAGCTGTAAAGTAAGAGAAAATTCCAAAAATAAAAAACTTTCTTATCTTCCTTCCTGTCCCATGAATCATCTCACAACCTCTCAGCTTGATCTGATGACCCCTTTGAGGGGCTCGACCCCTATGTTGGGAGCCATTGAACTAAACTAGCTAACTGAATACAAAGTAGTGGGAGTACTTTTACTTTTACTAAGCTTTTGTTTCCATGACTTTCACTTATAATGGAGTAGTTTTACATTGTTTCTCAGGTTCAGTTAATAACTAACCTAAACAAAGAATTAAATTGATTACTTATTAAAGTAACTCTAACAGACCCTTTAAAAACAGACGTGAGGTCATGAAATCACACTGGAATTTTTTTGTGTGTAGTTAATCTGTATAAAACTGCAGTTCAGTTTACCAGTTCACGCGCACATTGTAGCGACTCTCATCCACAGCCATCGCCTTTGTCATGGAGATTATCGCGCCCTTGTGGAGAAAAGATCACATTACACATTATCTCTCTTCAGCTGAGGTTTAAGCAATAATAAAGACACTTGTTACCGGGAGGATGAACTCACCTTGGTGGCAACATACGGTGCAGCGTCTTTCTGTCCGATGGTTGCCACCAGACTGGAGACATTTATGATGTTTCCCTGACGCTGTCGTAGATACGGCAACACATACTGAAGAGAAAGTGAGACCTCCATCACTTCAAAAGATCTTGTCTATATACATATGTGTCTATGGGTGTGCGAGGGAGGTCATGGGAAGCAAAGAAAGAGTCATAATAAGTCTAATTTTATAAGGCTTCATTTGCGGACCAACATTTTTAAATGATCTGGTTTATAATGGCACTAACAGCTTGACAATATAGTTGCATTTCCTTTTGCACTACGTCCACCTCACTAGGTTTTACTTGGATACTACTGCACAGCATTACGTATGTATCTATCCATCTATCCATTCATCGTCTCTCTTGACATCTTTTTATTATTATTATTATTATTATTATTGGTTCTATCAGTCGTGATCCTTACAGCCATAGAAGTCAGCATTTATTTAGGAAAGATGGAAACATTACTTTTGAAGCCAAAAAGTAGCTGACGAGGTTCAGATTCAGCAGATCCCTGAACTCCTCTGCTGTGGTGTCATCAGTGGGTACATGAGGTGGGTCTGAAGAGGTAAAACAAAAATGATATGAATTACGTATTTTTTTACCAGAAGCATCCTCATCATCACATATGCTGGAGGAAGAAAGAAGTGTGAGACTTACGCCACCCTGCGTTGTTAACCAAGCAGTCAACATGTCCATAATGCTCCACTGTGACTGCAATCAATCTCTGCAGAGAAGAGACAATCACACAAGGTGTAGTTGAACTATAACCCAGTTACTAAGAAAACACAGAGAGAGTTTCTCCCAGTAGAGCAAACAAAAGCTCGATCCAACAGAACGAGAGACAAGTGAGAAGTTTTAAAAGCTCAACATAAGAGACACAAGCAGGTTTAAACACGTTGATTTTAGATAACACACACACACACACACACTCATGACTTTGTCCATTTCATAAGGGAACAGTATAACCGGAACAATAAAAGTTGTACATTACCTTAATGTCATCATCTTTGGAGATGTCACATGTCACAAATTTGCATGAGCCCGGCCCTGCTTTGTTTAACTGTGCCTCCAGAGCCTCACCTACTGCCCCTGTGGGATTATATATATATATATATATATATATATATATATTTTTTTTTATATATATATATATATATATATATATATATATATTTTATATATATATATATATATATATATATATATATATATATATATATATATATATATATATATATATATATATATATATATATATATATATATATATATATATATACATATATATATATATACACACATATACATATATACATACACACACATTTAGATTTAGCTAGTTCTGTCACGTGTTGTCCTGGCACATGGCCATCTTGGAGATGTTGTTATGGAAACACAAAATCACATGACCTGACCCATGACCCACCAGGAAGTTCAGTATTTGTCACTTATGGACTGTGCTTTACTTCCTGAGTTAAAATCAAGAGTAAAGCTGTATAGGGAACTTTCCAGAACATTTAAAGGTTGTGTGACATCTGTGTCACCGTGGGTTATTATGGGCTACAGTGCATTTTGCTGATACGTTTGTACTTTTTCCTAATTTAAATACCTTATACAATATTACTAACCTCCTCTTGCACAGAACACCACTTTGGCTCCATTCTCCACTTAAAAAAAAAGAGAAAAGATGCAACATGTTCAGTGCGCCACTTGCTCTGATCACAAACAAATCCACATTATTAATAACAATACTTACCAAACACTCTGACAATCCCTTTGCCAATCCCTTTGGATCCTCCAGTCACAATGACAACTTTGTTGTGGTATCGGAGGGACATTTCGGCTCTGACGATGAGGAAAAATCTGGTCGTAAAACGCCAAAGAGGTCTAATTATTCTCAGCACGTCTGTCTCTTCAGTTCATTCACTTTCTCAAATCATCACCGTTTATAAACGCAGCTTGTCTGTGAGGATCGAAGTTCACCCAAGTCATGGGGTTTGCTGTGCTGCCTTCAGGTGCTGTTGGTAGTATTGGTAAATCACAAAGTTCACTGAAAACACTGTCAATAAAGTGGGCGAATATAGTCGCATCAACTTATTGAAATCTAATAGTTGCCATGAAAATACCAAAGTGTGATAATTTATCTCATATTTAGCTTAATGTGTTTCAACAAATGCGTTTTAAATTAGACACTGAATAATCCAGTCTTAGGTCGTCATCAAAAGTTGCATTTGTGATTCTAAAAAGTCACAAAACGGAATTTACTCATAGTATATGAATGCAACATCTACTAAGTGCTTTCCGTTATGAGAGTTGTAGTTTTACTACACACAGACACAGTGTCACGGAGATACTTGAGTGTGGACTTAATTCATACCTGTCAACATTTGAATTTCAAAATAAGAGTTTTCTTTTGCCGGACTCCGCCCATATTTTAACAGCTCTCAGCCACCAATGTAAACGTAAACACATAAGGGACGGGTATACATTGTTATTTAAAGTATGTATTACTTGTACAGACATGTTTATAAGATTTATGTATTTTATTTATTAGTTATCATCAATTTATTTGAGTTGTGTGGCGTTTGTTTCCCCCGACGAGTAGCCTACTTCAGAGTCGCACAAGTTTGCCCGACTCTGCTTTTTATTAAATAAGAAAAGGTCTCCTCCCATTTGGTACTTACATAAAGTTTGAACTTGTTTGGCAGGTTAAACTGCGTCTCCATGTATCTCCCGTTCACTGTGACTCTCATCATATGTTCACTTCTTCTTCTGTGTTATTGTTCCTGTTTTCTTCTTCTGTGTGTTTAACGTCATAACGTTTTTCAGCTAAAGTTAAACATAACACTGCCACCTGCTCTACCGGAGGACACTTTACACTTTTTTTTTTATTTGGCCTATTTAGTTTTTTTGTATGGTTAAAAATACGGGATAATTACGGGAAAATATTTAAACGGGAGAAAAACGGGATAGAAGTAAAAATACAGGATAATCCCGGGAAAAACGGGAGGGTTGACAGGTATGACTTCATGGTGAGTCTAAAATAACCACAGACATCCAGGTTTATATTTAATATCAAGTGAAGGCCGGACTGGAAGGCCAAGTTTCATTTGCCATGTTTTAAATGTGTGGACACGTCTACACAAGCCACTATCAAGTAGACTGATGTAATCTAAAACACACGATGACAGCTGTTTGAGATGACAGAAACCAAAGAAAAATACTTCTTATTCAGTGTTCACAATTTGTCCATTTCTTCATCCTTTTTTTTAACCTAATAGTTTTGGCATTTGCTATGTGAAAAGTTCACATGCAACCATGTGCGCAAACATTTACAGTATGTTTAAGAAAGAGTGAGGGGTTAGGAGGTTGACATTTGGGGGCAGAGAAAAGTAGGGGGTGGGGACAGGCAGCGGTGCACTTGGAGGAGAGGTCGAAGATTGAATTTCGGCCCGACAGCATTCCCCACGGGCGCATTGAGCGTGAGAGAGTGCACAAGTGAAGACCGTGAGTGACCTACAAACAAGTTTAACCAACTTCACCCGAGCTGCAGATTAACGCCGAAGCAGTAGCCCTTGAAGGAGCCACGCTGCTCCCTCTGCCACCTCCCCTCCTCTCCCAAACATGACACATGAAGGTGGGACAACATGCAGGATGAGGAGGGGTTGTCTGGACACCATGATGAGGGAACTGATACACAAACTGTCTCAGAAGGAGGAAAAGGTGAGCCCAAAAGGCACCCCGAGGTGGAGGTACAGTAGCAGAGTTATGGTCGCTCTCTGGAGGATTGATTAGTTTGAATCCGCAGCTCTGGCAGGCAGACGGGCGAGAGGAAGTTTTCTACTGGGTGAACTGGACATGGTGATAAACTGGTGATGAGCATGAAGCTGACAGCATGTATGGACCCTTTTGCATGGAGGGTCTGCATGTTATTTACAGTACAGAATATGATTGACAAAGGTAAAGAAAATTGCATGAATCTACCAATTAATGTCAAAACATAAATTCTGCTATGTGTTTAATGGTATGGGCAGTGTTTTCATTATTATTGAATGAAATTCACTCACTGGTACCATCACACAATTCAGACTCATTCCTATACAATGTATTGTTATGTGATCTAAATAATAAAACTAAAACAACTTTTTGTCTGATATGCAGAACATTTCTCAGCTGAATTTACAAAGAAAACTGAGGTGAGATTTTGATTTTAATATCTTATTGATCAGTTCCAAGATATTCTGGAAACATATTCATGTTTATTCGTGAGGTTGTGTTACTGGTCGGTGGATTTTAAGACAAAATTCAACAACTAAGTGAAGTTATTTTCATATTAATAACCTTTATGTATTTTCAAGTAAGGAAGTAGTGATGAAAAAAATATTAAATATTATCCTGTGCTATTGTATTTACTTTCTTTTCGCTTTTATCTACCCATGTTTACTTGTTCTGTTGTTTCTGCTTTGCCAAGTTAACCTTGATTTGTTTTCACCAGAGTGAAGAGACAAGAAAAGTAAGACAAGAACCAGAAGCAAGAAAGAAACAAAGACGAAGAGATGGATAATCAAGACAGTGGGGGAGGTACAGGAGGAGGAGGAGGAGGAGGAGGAGGAGGAGGAGGAGGAGGAGGAGGGGTGCAGGAAAAAGAAAACACAAAAGCTGAGGAGGTCGGTGATGAAGAAAAGTGGACCAAAGACAAGCACAACAAGCTGGAGAAGGAAATCAGTGGGAAGGAGCCGAGTGAAGAGGCCAAGAAGGGGAAGCGTCGGTTGAGGAGCGGCTGGGCTCTGACCGAACGCCTGGCCATCAACGTGTCAGGGATGCGTTATGAGACCCAGCTCCGCACCCTTGCCCAGTTCCCCGACACCATGCTGGGTGACCCTCGACGTCGCCGCCGCTACTTTGACCCCCTGCGGAATGAACTCTTCCTGGACAGGAGCCGCGTCTGCTTCGATGCAATCCTGTACTTCTACCAGTCAGGCGGGAGGCTGCGGAAGCCCGCCAACGTCCCTCTGGACATGTTCCTGGAGGAGCTGCGCTTCTACGAGCTCGGAGAGGAGACCATCGAACGCTACAAAGCAGATGAAGGGTTCCCCAAGGAGGAGGAGAGGCCCTTACCCGCCAATGACTTGCAGCGTCGCCTCTGGATGCTGTTTGAGTATCCGGAGTCCTCCAGTGGAGCTCGCATCATCGCCATCATCAGCGTCATGGTCATTGTGATCTCCATTGTCATCTTCTGCCTGGAGACTCTGCCTGAGTTCAGGAACGAGAAGGAACAGAGAGAGGTGAGGATGGGTTACATGGTGGTGACACATACGAGTGAAACAGGGAGGATTCATAATGCTGATGGAGGTTATGTATGGAACTTATCTCCGCTCTCAACATCAAAGTTAAGAATCAAGATCGAGCGAAGGGAAAGCAAAGGCAGCAGATAGAGAAGAGAGGGCGGGGGTGAGGTTTTCCTGGGATTATTTTGGACAAGAGTAAGAAAAGACGAGGGCAGACAGAGCAGGTTGGATGTAGTTTTATGTTGTGGACATGATATGCCTTGTTGGCCTCTCAGGGACGAGTGCCAGAGCCAACAGCACATTCAGGTGGAGTGGATACTTCTAAAGTACTGAGAAGAGAGACAGAGAGAAATTGGAAGAAGTTAAAGCGGCAAGTGTGAAGTGAAGTGAAGGAAAAGAGATGGGCTTGTCTCACGTTACCCCTAGGAGATCTAAAGGGTTATATATAGACTAAGAGCACATCAACACATAAACAAATGTCTGTATTAATAAACGCTGTGACTCACCGGCTACACACTGAAAACAGCATGGCAAAGAGGCTCGCAGATCAACTTTTCTGATGAGCGCCGCAAAATGAAATTAGCCTTGCAAACGCTCCTGTAGCCTGGAGACCAGGCGGATTCTGGAGCTCCGGGCAGCCGAGGTGACACCGGTGTGGCGCACGTTGGATTTACGTTCCCAATCACCGCCAACACAGCTATACATAGACATAGATATTCTCATGTGATCAGAGCGTTTGACGCTTTTGGAACGCTACACAAACAAAACACAACCTGCGAGCACAGCTGTCCCCACGTGATCACTCACTCACCAGATAGTGCTGGAAATCTAAACAACCAAATTACTTTAGTTAGATTCTATTTTATAAGTTCTGTGTCTTTTGAATCACAAGGGTGTATAATCTCCCATGTGTTCAAGGCCCTTGTCCACTCCTTCGTCACCATCACTCCCTCCCAGAGCAACGTGTCCTCACACTAGTAGAACAAGCTTTAAATTGGACACAATGAGGGGCAGATGTTATTCACTTACCTAGTGGTATCAAACATGCAGATGTTTCATTTCAGATTTTGTCACATTGATCATCATCAGGATTGCGGCTGTTGACAGTACCATGATTTGCGCATCATTTGCAACCGCTATCTTCCCCGTCTCAAGGTCCGATACGCAAAATGATATTATAGTGCAAATGCGGCTATAAAGTTTTGCAGTGCAATTTGTCCTTTTTTTTTGCATCTGATTGCAATTATCCATGTGGCCGACGAAGTGCAGAGGTATTCCTCAATGCTTTGATCTAAACGGTAACTTCAGCGTGCTAACATACTGATGTTTACCTTCACCATCTTACACTAGTTAGCGCGGTGACATGCTAACATTTGTTAATTAGCACCAAACACAAAGTATAGATGAGGCTGATGGGAAGGACCATCGACTTCATGATCAGCTTTAGGAAAGCGAAACATAAATGTAGTCTACTTAACATTTACCATACCGCTAACACTCTCTGGCCACATTATTAGGTACATAATGTACACCCATACAATGTAATGAAATCCAATACAACAGATCTGTCACAAATTCTACTTTTAGGAATATTATAATGTTCAGTTTTTGTTGACACTGTCATAGAGGTTTGAGTTCAACTATGTTTATTATTGAGGTCATGTATTCTTTCTCCCTCATGTTTGTAAATATTGTGGGAAAAACATGAGAAATACCTCAATATCATGCAGACCAGTTCAACATCACTGCAAAATACAACCTCAATAATATACATACAGTTGAGTCACAATGAAACATGAGTATCTTCGTAAAGGTAGGATCTGTCGTAGATCTGTTTGCATTGCATTGGATTTCACTGAATACTGAGTGTAGAGATCTCAAAACCTCCACAAAGAAAAGTCTAATTATCATAACGGCTAGATTGCAATAACCATAAGTGAGAACTGACCCTTTAAAATGCCAACCTCGTCTTAGAATGAACTTTGTAAATATTGCTTGGTTGGTGTAAAGAGACATCACAGCATGAAGTTGATGGACAGTAAGAAACACATAAACATATAAATACATAAAGTGTTGGGGAAAGTATGTGCTGGGAGGCAACCAGAAGCTTAGAGTAACTCTATCTAACTTGTTAAAAGACACTAACGCCCAGCGATTTCAAAGCCGCACCTCCTTCTCAGAAAAAACAAGCAGCTGGGTTAAATGAAAGTGTCAGATGCCTCAGCCGTGCCGGTGTCTGGGTTGTAACGCAACCCAGCGTCACATGAACTTGATGTGTTTTGTGTGCGTTTAAATATAGAGAAACTGATTTATATAAAAGTCAGTGGGGAAAAATAAAGCCGGGGGAGTGAAAATGGAGAAGAGAGAAAAGTTAGCACAGTATCACAGATCTCACAGGCTCGATCAGTTCCTGATGACAGGAGTCATACTCCGAATTGTGCAAACTTTCTGAAGAATGGCTTCTTCTCACTTATCCTCTGTGTTTCCTGTAACATCGTCTCTATGGAGACATTTATTAAAGCCTTTCCTGTCCCCTTTAATCTCACATTTCTTCTTCCAGCGCTTGTTTGGTAAACTTCAAATGATAGAATATACCTGGTATCTGCTTTGACTTCTTTAATCTCTCAGTGCAACAGTGACCACTTTTCCTTCATCCTTTGTTTTACAGCAATTCACCATCATGGCTCACCCGACCATCGTGAACGAAACTATCTTGGTCGCACCTGGCTTCACTCCCTTCCAGGACCCCTTCTTCATCGTAGAGACGATCTGCATTATCTGGTTCTCCTTTGAACTCATCGTGCGCTTCCTCTGCGCTCCGAGCAAGGTGCACTTCTTCAAAGACGTCATGAACACCATCGACTTCTTTGCCATCATTCCCTATTTCGTCACCTTGGGCACGGAGATGGCTAAGGACAAAGGCGCGCAGCCGTCCGTGTCACTGGCCCTCATCAGGATCATCAGGCTGGTGAGGGTCTTCAGGATCTTCAAACTCTCACGTCACTCCAAGGGCCTCCAGATCCTGGGCCAGACGCTGAAGGCCAGCCTCAGAGAGCTGGCCCTGCTCATCTTCTTCCTCTTCATCGGAGTCATTCTCTTTTCTAGTGCCGTCTACTTTGCAGAGGTGGACAGTCCTAACACGTCGTTCACCAGCATCCCTGAGGCCTTCTGGTGGGCTGTGGTATCCATGACGACGGTCGGCTACGGGGACATGTACCCAGAGACGGTCGGGGGGAAGCTGGTGGGCTCCATGTGCGCCATCGCCGGCGTACTCACCATATCTTTGCCAGTTCCCGTCATCGTGTCTAACTTCAGCTATTTCTACCATCGCGGGATGGAGTGTGGGGACACGACCGAGTACAACCACGTCCCCACGTCGCTCTGGGAGGGAGAGGAAGGGGAAGAGGGGGAAGATGAGGAAGGACTTGACGAGGGGCACGAGGGGCACGAACACATGGGAGAATATGCACCCCTGTACGGGCAGTACGAGGGGGGTATCTGCCCTCCGCTCAATGGGACTCTAATGGCAGGGCTTTGTGCTGGACAGGAAGCTGGTGATCACAGAGGGTTACACTTCTACCTCAAAGAACCTCTGGTCACTCAGGTTTGAAAGAGAGAAGGATGGACTTTTAACACTGCTCCACGTCAAGAGAAGGAGCGTACCAGTGATAGGGGAGAAAACACACAACATGTACACAAAGACTTACACTGATATAAGCTCGACTGCGTTACATTTGAAAATGACAATATAAACTACAGACAGAACTAATGATCCTACTGAGACATACACCACGTATATAATAATGTTCTAATATACAATATATGTTGTTTACTCCCTGTAATGATTGTTTACTGAACGTCACTGTTGCTTTAATGTGACTGCAAGTGCTGCGTGCAAGAAATCTCTTCAGTGCACATTCATCTGATGGTGTTAGGTAAACCACAGTGCCATTAACTGCTGCTGTGCACATGCTTAAGAATAGCTACGTGTACAGTAAGGGTTGCAGGTGTTGATGCCCTGTACTTGTCAGCGTTATGGCAGAAATGCGGCGCTGTAATCGGGTGCTGACGTTGAAAACAAAGAGATCTCTCATTGGCTGGTGTTGGTGACACAGTTCGTGTAGTTGGTCCAAAGCCAGTTTGTATGTTACATGCTGCAGTGAAATATATATACAGTCTGGAGAGGTGTGTGTGGAGAAAGCTGATATCATGTCATCTGACATGTCTACTAACTCCCGTGGCTGATGCAACACTGTGACACTAGCAAGCTTCAAAGCGTTGTCCTCACATTAATGAGAACACATTTCCCTCAGTGAATTCTCCGTCTTACACTACGCAGTGTAGATTTAATAAACGTTAATAATAATAATATCAAACATTCACTATCTGTACATTTGAAAGATGGCTGTAAAAAAGTTTCCTTCTGCTGATTCACAATCATTCTTACCACCAATATACATTCATGCAGATGTACAGCGCAGCCTTATAACATCCCTAATACAGCTAAATAGCCGACTGCAGCCATTAAGAAACATTTTGCAAGAATAAAACATTTTTTATATAGTTTGACCTTAAAAAGCCGTAGTGAAAAATACTTAAATATGAAGGACAATCATTTGCATCATCTATTCCTTCAAATAAAATCATATTTTAAAGAGGAAACTACACTACACTATACTTTTTTAAATTGTTTTGACGTCTGTGGAAGTAGTGTGGGCTGCATATATTCTGAGGACAGATGTGACTGTGTATCTTTATATAGTATGTCTTACTTTATTTAATAAAGATCATATTTAACCACTCAGGTCATGAATTTCTGAATTCCTTCCACATGACTCGCTGTGCAGTGACTCGGGGAGAATGTGAGGATGTGTGCTCGAATGTAAACACATTTTAAAAGCATCATGAGGCTTTTCTAAAGTATAATTAGAGGGTGATGAATACTGGAGGCCGTACATCTCAGTTCCTGTCATTATAACAAGTCAGAGAAGATATTGTGGAGTACAGATTGTGCGGTAAGCCGTATACATACTGCCCTCTGCTTCATGTGATGAGTAATCCTGCCTCTAGATGTCAGTCTGCGTTTTAAAACCAGAACATCTGTCTCACTCCTGCTGCCACTGGATTTCATTTACAGTAATGTGACATGAAAGACTTCAGAGTTACCAAATATGACATTTCTCCTCTTGAAATGATCATATTAATTTATGCCAGATGGCTTACTTTATATTTTTCCATTACACGTTATCCAGAAAAAAAAACTTTGACTCAATTATATACTTATTGTACCAAACTAGTAGCAGATAAAAACACGTCATGTGATTGCATCGGGTATTTGACATCAAGTCTACACTATACGTTAAAAAATCTACTATTAATACTTTTCAATATACTAAATAAAGCAATAAATTCAAATTAAGCTCTAAAATGTGTAACTAAGTAAGAAATCAATAACATAATTCATTAAAGGCTGAAACTTTATCATACATCAGTTTATTAATTCATTAGTTTCTCAAGAGAAAATTAATTGGCAACTATTTTGATAATCGTTTTAATAAAAAATAAATCAGAAATGTCACATTTGATGGTTTTAGTTTCTCAAATCTGAGGATTTACTGCTTTTCCTTGATTTATATTGTTTAAAATTATTTATCTTTTCCCTATTTTTTCAGATATTTAAAAAATCAAAAGATAAACCGAGAAAAGTAATTGTCAGATTAATCAATAAAGGACATTGTAAGTATCGGCCGTAGATCAATTACACCGGGTGTTGGACCAGCACACACACTCACACTCACACACTCACACACACCCACGTGTCTCGATGCAGTGATTAAATTGCTGACCCCCTGCTGCCTCAGATGGTGTGATGTCCTCATGTCATGTGTGGGCGCGCTCTCATGCTACAGGACAGATTAGTGCTTTTGTTCCACTGATCAATCAGAACATCATCACAATTTTGAATTTCAGACGTTTTCACACAAACCTCCACATTGTCAGCTTTTCAGATCTCCGCTGACCTGCAGGGCTTCACCTTTACCCTCCTCTTAACACGGCTCTCCTCTCTGACGTGCAGGGACCCAAAGCTAACGTCAGCCCTGTTTGCAATTACCAACAGTGTCCTTATGCTGTCTGGGAAGAATGAAAAGGATTGACGTCTTTCTGGCCATCTGCCGCCCTCCGATTCCTCTCCCATCCCTCACTCTCTCCTGCCTCGCCCATCTCTAACTCTTCTTTGAGAGGATTAAGTGTGTTGGTCTCTCTGTGTGTCTCATCAACGTGTACTATAAGCGCAGCCTCGTGTGTAACGTGTCCATGTGTGTCTGTTGCAACTTTTACATCCAGTAATATCTTTGTTCCTGCGTCTTTAGTCACCAAACACTGACGCGTGTCCCCTTTCCACTGCAAATCCCTCCACAGATTGTACAAAGTTACTTAAGCAGCAGAGAAAACACAAAAGAATTGCAGCTATTTTAAATAAATCTCTAAGATTTTATTACATACAATATACACACGAGCTGGACCTGTGAATCTGAGTCAAGACGTAAGGATGGAGGGAGGCAGTTAATGAGGAGGAAGAGACCGATGACGTTATTTTACAGCAATTAAGAATCATGAAATGAGAGTAAAACTAAAAAATTTAAACATACAACAAAATTAAAACAGCATCTTGCCTATTACTCATCATTTCAGACACCAGACCACAACAAGTAAATACAAACCAAAGATGATATAGACAATATTAACATCAAGATGAGAGGTGATGAGCGCACTGAGGAATAAAATGTAAAGAGATGCAAGAAGGGAGAGATTTATAAAAAATAATGTCTGCTGGTTGTTTCATTTACACAAACCTGTTCTCAAAGTCATTTAAAGTAAAAGTTTGACATGTTGGGAGTTAAAGGAGAAACATTACCTCTCTCATATCGGGGGAAAGATGAAAATACAGCCAGCAGCTGGTTAGCCTAGCTTAGCATAAAGACTTGAAACAGGGGGGAAACTAAATCAGCCTACCCCCACATGTAAGGCTCACTAACTAACACAAGTTGTGGCTGTAGAGACATTCGTGTGTTGGACTATTACTCGTCTGGGACCAGTTGGCGGGTAACCAGTAGAGCCATCAGGAATTTACTGCTCGCAGGCAAGAAATATTCCGGCACTTAATATCCTTCTGTACAGATTACACACACAAGATTTAACGTTTAACTTAATGAGCTTTAGAGGTGATGGTAGGAGGATTATGTTACAGAGACTGCTGCTTTAAGTTTAATAATTTTCACTTCAACACAAGAGTTGAGCAAAGGTAAAAGGATCAACTAATCACTTGCGGATGTTTGTTAAGAGGCTGATAACACCAAGATACTTTTCTCATCAACTTTAGAGAAGTTCAGACACACAGGAGCATTTTAAGTTGGGTCATGAGATGACAAATCAAGACAGTGATGGAGACGTGAGTAAACTAGGGAAACAACTCTCCGTTTAAGCTCTGTTTTGCAAACCAAAGAGCAAAAGTCTCAGGCCTGGTTTTAATATATATGTATATTCAGCTCAAAGTGAGCTTAATGACCACTTTATCCAACAGTTCAAGAGCAGTGAACTCAAAATACATCTAAGAAGTAGCAACGTAAGCAGCCAGAAATCCACTGTGGACCTCGAAAAGCTGTCGTAAAGCAGAAACTAATCGACGGGGAAGCTTTTTGGTGGTAAAAATCCAATCATGGCAGGTCGCTCGTCGGCATGGCGTGCCTCCGATTGTAAGCAGTGTCATCGCTCTCCTCGCCGTCGCTTACTTCACCCAAAACCCTCTCTCTCTCCTCCTCCTCTTCAGTTTCACTCTCTCGCCTCAGACGCTCCCGTTCCCTGTCTCTCTCTCTGTGGGAGCGAGGCATTGTGGGAACCTGAGAGGGCAAAGAGACACAATGAGAACAGATTGTGACTAAAAAATGTACACGTGCTAAATGTTGAAGGAACACACCAGGGTCTGGGTATCTCTTTACCTGAGAACATACAAGGATACAGAAAAACCAAATGATCCATGTGTCTCTGGTGCTCCATGCTAAACCTTACAGTATGTGAAGCAGTACACTGATCGAGCACACATATCTGGTTGATATCAAGACGTAATGCTTCCTGTCTCCTACATTCCCACATTTTAAAGATAGAAGAATAAAGTATATACTTAATATAGCTTCATTTATTTGTGGAAGTGAGAAACCAAATATTTGTTATTTTGTAATTGATCTTTATGTAACTGTTACTATTTTATCTCCCACAAAACTTCCTCCCATTTATCTTTAGACTTTAGCGCTGTCATTACTGTTCGTTGTCATTACTTAGCAGAGAAATCTCCAAAAAGTATCTCTTGAATCAAATTGAATGTGTCATTGAATCATAGATGAACATGTATTCTGTAGAAGCAGTGGTGGGTAGTTACCTGGTTATCGTGGCTGGGCAGGGAGCAGTAGCCCGCCTCCGTCCTGCGGAGGAGGCGTGGTGAATGAGTACGGAAAGGTCGGGGGGAGTGGGAGCAGACGGAGCGCGGAGAGGGAGAGCGGATGGAGCGTGGTGATGGAGATCGGACAGAACGGGACGGAGAGTAAGTATTGGAGTGGGACTGGGAGATGCGGCTGTGGTGGTTTTGTTTGGGTGGGCGAGGGGAGCGGGGGGGCAGCTCGGGCGGTTTGAATGGGTCGATCAGGTCCATCTCCGTGAGGATGGGCGGCGGAGGGATGAAATCGAGCTCCTCCTCTTGATGGAGCATTTGCATTTCCGCCGCGTCAATTTCGGCAAGCTCCGCCTTCGACAAGTGGTCCACTATCCCGGCGCCGAACGAGTCGCCCACCACATTGATGGAGGTACGCATTCTGTCACTGGGTGGACAAACAGTAGCAGTGTCAGCGGTTGAAATAGAAGAGAGCCACCAAGAGCTGAATAACCAAAACCTTCATAACTCCTCTCACAAATGTTTCTGATGAAAGTGAGCAGAGCCTCCACATTCCCCGGTGCTCACACACACTCATACACTCTCCACTTTTCAGACACCTGACTCACAGCAGCCAGTCGACAGCGATGAGCAGACTGATGTCCTGAGTCGGCAGCCCCACAGCCGTCAGGATCAGCAGCATGGTAACCAGCCCAGCACTGGGAATACTGGCAGCTCCCACACTGGCCAGGGTGGCAGTCATACTGGGGAGGAAAAAAGAAGAAGAACACAGACCTTTTCAGAAAGATGTACTTACTTTACATGGCCTAAAACCGTTAGTTAAATGCTGCACTCGAACACACCACGAAGAACGAGAAATTCTTTGTTATACATTATCTTATATAATTCTAAAACTCACAAACTAGGCATTGCGCAAACACAAAACAAACCAGACTTAATAGTGGGAAACACTAATTCTCTAACTGCCTCTCACCAACTGCCTTCGCTGCTCATTCAACATTCGTAGTAAGCTGAATGTCTGCCAATAAACACAATTAGTCCAATTAACTTGATGCGTCCGAGCCCTCAGGGGATCTAAAAGGGTGAGTACTATAAATTTGTTGGATGATTAATGCGTTGTGCTCTCTAGTGACATCGCCAATCTGAACGCAGTTAATGACAGTGAAAGCACTGATATTTGGGTCGATAAAATGAGCTCGTGTAAATGTGGACGTTTTTCAGTCGCACAAAACAATAGTCTGAAACTAGTCATGACAGTTTTAGGAGATAAAACATTACATTTTCAAACCTCCCGTTTAGGATCTTAAAGTTGTGCGTAGTAATTAAACCCTGCTGGTAATATTTGTTATCGTTATAAGTGAAAAGATGTCAAAACTGGACTAATTCAGTTTAAAAACAAAGTGTTTTAGATCCATTTCCACGACCATATGTTCGACTTGTAACAGATTCTGCAGGATATCCCGCTCATACTTCTTAGAAAAAGCGTTTGCAAAATATAATCTTTATATATTACAGAGTTATTGCACAGGTTTCAAAGCAAGATGCCACCACAGTAATCATGTATAGGATTACTAAAGGGTAACATAGACTTAATATAGGGTTATTTTAACTTTCTCCAATAAAAAAATATATAAATAAATATATATATATAAATAAATACAAAATAAATAAATAAAACCTGAAAAGTCCAATCAATAAAAAAACTATAAATAAAAAAGAATATATATAAATAGAAAATAAATAAATAAATAAAACCTGAAAAGTCCAATCAATAACAAAATATATAAAAAAATATATATATATATAAATACAAAATAAATAAATAAAACCTGAAAAGCCCAATCAATAAAAATATATATAAATCAATAAATATATATAAATTAAATAAATAAAACCTGAAAAGTCCAATCAATTATTGAAGTTGAAAACCCTGTTTAGCACCCTGTGGAAGAGTAATCTTGTGGTCTTGTTGGTATTTACATTCATTTCATTGCATCGTACATGCAATGCTTGTATAAAAGTGGTATCTAAAGAAGAAAGTTTATTGTCAAACAAAACCAAATTTCCTAATGTTTTTTTGACTTCTTTTATGTCCTCAGACTTGAATCTGAAGAAAGCAGAAAGAATGCTGCTTTTCATGACTTGCAATTAGAGGAATTATCAGTTCGCGTTGGTCCCAGATGTGACTCCAGGCCACTTTGGATTCTGCTCTAAACCGTGATGTTTACTGTATCTGCGTCTCGGGTCTGAGTTACATCTTAATTGTTTCTGACAAACTGCAGCGCTAATTACCTCCGCGGTATGACTGGGACCTTAATTGGGACAATGAAAAGATTTACACACCACACATGGATCTGTTTCTAGAACGAATCCACCACAGATAGAACTTTTGAAAATGTCGTTTTGGAATTTGGTGGTTAACGGCCGTTGATGAAAGACGTACAATAAACAACTTCAAAGTGCTGAGCATCATTTGTAACCCACGGCCGCAACAAGCTGAGCCTGATCCAAGTCGAGACTGGTTCCAATCAGCATGAATGTTTTGCCTTAGAAACGGGAAATCTTTACTTCCTTTACTGCGTGAGTTTAAAGCGGTCTTTCATCTCTGCATATTGTTAAATTAAGTACACTGCCTTAAACTGATGTATGTCATGTGAAAATATCTTTGTAATGTTGTTTACACCATTACACAATGAATGCTGTTATGTAACTTGGATTACCACATCGTGTGGCTCTTTAAACTCAACAGAAAGCAATGTATAGACTTACACAAAAATAATCCCCCATAATCATCACTTACAAGTATGTACGTGTGGGCTCTGTATCTGCCCTGCCTGTATTTTATTATTCTGCTGTGTTCGGCACATTTCAGCATCAACCTCTGTACAAACGTAGAGACGAGGCGCCAGATTCAGAGGCGTCCACTCGCATCACATGACTTGGACTCAAGTTACCTGAATTCACAAATTTGATGACTTGACTTGA
Organism: Cottoperca gobio; assembly: GCF_900634415.1. Classification (NCBI taxonomy): domain Eukaryota; kingdom Metazoa; phylum Chordata; class Actinopteri; order Perciformes; family Bovichtidae; genus Cottoperca; species Cottoperca gobio. The sequence goes on along the minus strand of NC_041362.1, from coordinate 6,257,653 downwards.
CGAAACCAAAGAAAGACTTAAAACTTGACTTTAACAGTAATCCCTCGAGACTTCACGTGGACTTGAGCCTTTTGACTTGAAAATACTTGATAGCTTCCCCCGAGCCTAAAGATTAAAATGTATGCGTGCCACAAATCAAAACTGGAGTGAATCGGGGGTTGGCTTTCACCTGCTGGCGAGCAGCGTATCCCTAACCTCTGTCAGGGGTCGTGCGCTTTCGGTGTCGTTAAGCAGGGTAGGAGAGGCCAACTTTGAATGTTGCGTTTACAAACCACAATCTACAAATCCTATTCATTCTGCCTTTATTTTAATGTTTGCATATTGAAATGCTGTCATGTGACTTTCAGTTTGGTACTACTAGGACCTCCTCTAACACCACAAGTCAGCTGATGGTGTAAACAATATCAATATTAAGAGTATCTTCCTTTAAAACTCTTCTTAAGACTCCCTTTTATCTTGTTATTTGTTGCCACAATTAATATGTTATCTTGCTCAGATCTTAATTTCTGATCAGGAGGCATGTGTGTGGACGACATCCATCATGTGTCTCACCTGACAGTGATGATCTGTCCGGTATCTAGGGAGATGTCATTCATCTGGGCAATAAAGATGGCTGCCACGGCCTCATATAGCGCCGTGCCGTCCATGTTGATGGTGGCACCTATGGGCAGTACGAAGCGAGTCACACGCTTATCAATCTTCAGATTTTCCTCCAGGCAGCGGAAGGTGACGGGTAACGTTCCTGCACTGAGAGAAGAAGGCCACACAAGATGAGGTGCAGATGTACAAAGAACAGCAGCAAGGTGACTGCTGTAGGATATAAAATAGGTAGACAGGTGGTGAAAGACAGAAGTGCAGAGGTGAGGAGGGAGGTGAAGGGGTGAAGGGGTGACGTTGTGTAGAGACACAAGGTGGAAATTTGAGTCGGCTGACAGCCTCTTCCTGACAGCTGGTGGAGGCCACTGTTGCAATCCACCAGCATGTGAATTAAAGGAATTTGATTCCTGGCCCTGCTAAACTCGGGTCATAATATAATTACAGAAAACGTTGATAGGATTACCCATATTCACTAGAGCCTCAGTAATGTGCCAAAATGACAGTTGGTTTCAGCAGCCATGCAGACTCCCAGGCAGGCCGAGCCAAGCCGAGCCGGGCAGGATACAGCGGGGCCAGTTTAGCTGGTGACGACTAATCCGAAGGCTTAGACATTTACAACGCAGGATCTGTCTGACATGGACTTGACTATGATAGCCTGTGCTTACACACATTTGGCTGTCCTGATTTGTCTGCGTAAATACAACATTTTGTCTTTAGCCATTTCAGATTCAACCCAAATAGCAGAAAGCGAGTAGCGAGCTCTGCCAATCAATCACAGTTACTACGGCAGCTGCTCGAGGAATAGATGCTGTATAAGAAATATGTGACACACGTGTTGTTAACACATGCCTAAACAGAGGACTTCCACACATACTGGCACACACACTGGCTGCAGGCTGTCCTACCTGCTAGCAGTGCCCAGAGCTGTGATCCAAGCCTGGAAGATTCCAGAGTAGAAAGTAAAAGGGCTTTTTCTGGTAATGGCGAAGAATATAGCCGGTAGGATCAAGCCGCCGTGGATCATCAGGCCCACGATGACTGTCACCATGTACATGCCCAGCTGCCTGGCCACCACCTCCAGGTCTCCGATGGCCGCAATCTTCCCCGCAATCAGGGAGGCAATGCCGACAGGAGAGTACCTAAGCACAGCGAGGAAAACAAATCAGAGCTGAAATTACTAACTGGTGTTGGTTTATTCATCTTGAGAATGGCCTTCATCTGTCTTATTTTCATATACTTAAATGTATATTTTTCTTTCTATCTTTCTATTTGTCGCTGCACCAGAATATAAAATCAGCTGCGGACGTGATTTATTTATTGTGCTATATAAATAACCTTAAATAAAGGATTCTCAAGGAAAAAACACATTAATATTATTTATTCATTGATCGTTTGGTCTATAGAACATAAAACAATTGTGAAAAATATCCATAACATTTTCCCAAAAGGATATTCAACTCCAAATATATTCAATAACTTATTCAATTATTCAAATAACTGTTAGAACATCACATGGATGTATTCAATTATGTCAGGGTGAACTGTCAGACTAACACCTCATCCATCTCTATTCACTGTCACAGGAACACGCTGCACTGCGAGACGACTTGACACATTCTTGGATCTCTGGTTTCTAGCTTTAGACTGCAGTTGTTCCCCTTCATGAATACAGGCCGCTGTGGGACGCATGAATTAAAGCGGTGTCCCCCTTTAAGTCAAAGCAGGTCCCATCACAGCAGCGGCCTGCTCTCTCCCAGGTCAGCTGCGTGCTGAACCCCGAGCCTGGCATTCGGTGACAGTTGTTTGGTGGAGTATGCCGTGTATATGATTTGATGGATGTGTTCCTTGTATGATACGTGTTTTTGTATACACTGGACTCTGTGTTTGGCAAGCTCCATAGGCTTGTGAGTAATCTGTTTATAGTGTGTGAGTGATACGAAGAAGGACACAATTCCTTTGGTGTCCAGCTGCACATGTAGATGGCCTAGGAGAGCTGCAACACAAGCATCCTGCTGTTTCTCTTCCAAACGCCTACCCTGCACCCCCCTTCCCTTCCCTGCTCTAAGTGCCACTACACTCTCTTGCTCTGTGCAACTAGCCGGAGTCCTGCGAAGCCTCAAGGCGAGCGCTGCTCTCTGAAGACATGCTCTCACATGCATCTTTCCACGTCCCGCTGTTCCTCCCACCCGCATCTGCTTTCTGCTCTGCTGCCAAGTGGCTCCTCTACCGTCGGTGGATCCATTACATTTTGGACATCTTCCACCCCGCCTCCCCTGGGAGCCCACAACATTGTTCCGGGCGCCCGGCTCCTGCTACTCCCCAGCATACCATGGAATACAGCATGTGCCAGGGAAACCCTCTCTCCCTCTCTTTCCATCTGTCCGTGTCCTTCACTAACACTCTTTCCTCTTCCTTTCTCTCCTCTTCAGTCTTCAATGTCTGACACTGCCGCTTGTTCCCACAATACGTGTCATGCACACAGTCTCGCCTTATCCATCACTGTCACTGACCTCTGTGTGTGGTATCTCCAGAATGTCAAAGCAAAGCAGCCGTTGGCCCACAGGAACAAAAACAGAGACACATGTCGTGCATGCTTGCATATGGGCGCACACAAACACACAAGGGGGGGGGTAACAAGACACTGACCACATGATCATTGAAACCATCGTCATGATGATCTCGTTGAGGATGTTGAAGAAATCGCACATGACCTTCCCTCGCTCGCCCATCCTGCCCATGCAGACCCCAAAGGTGATGAAGAAGCCAATCAAGCCTGGAGGAAGACACAAAGCAGCAAACATCAGGAAAATGTAACACGATGAGCCTGAAACCATTCAAAGAAGAAAATAGCTCCGTCATCAACTCACCGAGAACGTTCATCCCCCATTTGTACTCCAGGTTCTTCCTGGTCTCTATGACCGGCTCAGTTTGGTTTGGGACTATAACCGACACTTTTTTCAGCACCGTCTGAACCTGGAGGGAGGACAGAAACACGCTTCAGATTGATCAGGGGGTTCAGACTGTAATCAAACATGATTCCAATTCACAACTCGCAGAACCCTAATCTTGTAACTCATATTGTGCGCGAGTAAACAAAAGCCTGGCAGCAGCACAACACACTCAGATCCGTGTTTAAAGAAAAGTCAAACAGGGAACAAGAGATTCTCACATAAAGACAACAAAGAGAAAGAAAAGAGACAAGAAGGTTAAAAGGGGAAGGACAATTCCTTCCTGCAAAAGCTATTATGCCTTTTATGACTTGAATGAATCCCAGATGAGCACAAACAAAAGAAGCAGTAAAACAGAGATGCAGACAGAAAAGAGAGAGATGTGAAGAATAAAGGAAAAGGGAGAAAACAGAAAATAAATCAGGGAGAGGGAAGTCTATAAGCCGGTGCTCAGCAGTGCTCCCTGTTCACCAGCAGATGTCTTACTGTGGTAAATAAAGACGTAGCATTACAGATGTAAAGAGATTAGCAGGAGCAGAAGGGCTGACCCTCACCCAGTCCAACACAGACAACTTCTAATCATTCAGACACACACGCAGAGCAGAGAGGGGGGGATGGGGGGGGGGGGGGACGACGACGACGACAGGATTTGGACAGAAGAAGTCGCATCATGATTGAGACTTGGATTATCACATAAAAATGATCAGCGTGGATGAAGCGTAGTCCCGTCGTAGTCTTTACTGTAACTGTAAGTATTTAGACGGAAAATCTAAATCATATTTTTCAGCCGGTGTTCAAAGTGGATTATTTCCGATAATTTACTTTTTGCATTTTTTTTTAAATATCCTTATCACCCAACAGTTTCAAGCAATGGTTGTGTTTGTTATTTAATAATATAGAAATTATTTATTTAATTAACAGTTGGAAATATAAAATGTAAATGTACCGGAACCTAACATATTATTTTAACAAAAACAACAGTAAAATAAAACCTATCAGATGAAAACTTCCTCCTGATTTCCCTTAAATCTGTCGTTTTATTTGAGGAGCTCCGCTTGTATTCGCACAATTTAAAAGTTCATCTTTAAACTGGATAACTACACTTCAAAAGGTTAAACTTCTGTACAGTGAACATGAACAGGAGGCAGCTTTAGCCTTGTTGGTCCGCAGTCGAAACCCTTTGGGTCAAATCATCCCGTCACTCATCCCTGACACATGCAGAACACATTGTGTCTGGAGTTTAGAGAACAACCAGACTCTCCAGTGAATAACGTGCATTTAACTCACTGAAGTTTGTTCATTCTGTCAGACTGCTCAGTTAATACCTTGTAAAGACCTTTGACTAAGCAAATAAGAAACAGAAAACACATATGAGGTCTTGGGATGATCAGAACATGTGCCTACTTTAAAATAAAATATTTCACACGGTAAACACAATAATTCTGAAAGATGTCACATTGTCTAAATAAACACAAACCAAATTATTTTTGGAGTTGTACGGAGTAGCTCATCGGTTCTAGAAGATGTAGGTGAGCAGTGTAATAACCTTTTAACTTGCTGCCAGCAAGATCTTTAGGAGGTAAGCATCATCTTCACTTAAACCGTAAGAAGTCTACGACAGAGGGATGTGAATGTTGAACTACTAAACCCAGGTTGGTTTTTTTTACTTCCTTCAAGAAAGTATGAATAGAGGGACAAGATAATACCTGTTGAATAAACTACTGGATGATACTTCTTTATCATTTTGCATTACTGCACACTAACAGTTGAAAGCCTCTCTAATTAATCGTTTTTTCAATGAAGTTCGGTTTGAAAGTCGAGTTATAAAAGATCCATTACAGTGTTTATAGCATGACACACCATTGTTGGCCAGTATTTGCCAAATAGTCATTTCTGTCCTTTATCCCATATCTGTTACATTTGTATTTTGATGCATACAACCGTGTAGTGTGCACAAATAAAGAGTCAGAGTAAGAAAACAGTCCCAGAAACCTATTCAGATGCTGAGGCTACCTGTTGGAAGCAGGACTGCACCAGGTTCTCAGGGAAGAGGTTTCTGAGCAGGTCGAGGAAGGCGTCCAGACTGCTGACCTCCTGGTTCTTCGGGGTTGAGTTCGTCGGGCCCTCCCCCCTCAGTTTGGGGTTCCCAGGGTGGATCCCCAACACCAGGACGACCCCGAGGATGGCGGCGATTACAGTGGTGGACATGTAGTACACCATGGCTCTACTACCCATCCTGCCACTGGAGCGGGCATCCAGACCAGCCAACCCTTGAAGAGACAGATGACCATCAGTGTTTGCACTCATCATGTAAACACCATGTACCGTGAACGTGGTTCAAAACTAACACTTGCTGTAATTAGCATGTAACACTTAGCATGCTAGTTTGATATCTTGTACACTTAGCCACGGTTAGTTAACGTTTAGCATGTTAGTGTAATATACTTAGTTACGTATTAGCGTGTGAGCATGGGCTCTTCCCTATTTTCCCAGGGTCCTATGTTCTTCATATCAACTAACATTGTAAAATATTTCGGTAAGGGATATCTTCGCAGTTCAAATTACTTCAGGAGATATCTCTGCAACACAGCGCATAGACGTCAACGTCTACAGTGTTACCTCTTCACATTCTGTTGATAATGTTAGTTCATTTTTTTTAATGTTTTGAATTTGAATTCTGGCATATTACACATTGAACATTTAAGCGTATAACATTTAGCATTTTTACAGTTAGCATGGTAATAGGCAAATGTTAGTATAATGTACGCATGTTAGCGTGTTAGCATGTTAGCTAAACGCATGTTAGCATTTAGCATGCACTGTTAGCATTACTCTCAAAGCACAGCTTGCAGCTCAGTCATTCGTTAGAAGTATTTTGTTAATGGCTTTTCAACCAGAACTGTGGGTAAAACACAAAATGATTGTCTCAATAAAGAAAAATAATTCTAAATAAATTAAGAAATGGATGTAGTCCTATTGCCAGTTGGTAGTACAAAAGTTACTCCTAAAATGCTAACCTATGTACAGTTAGCATGGTAATAATGCAAACATTAAGCCTGTTAGTGTAACATACTTACAGGGTGTAAGCATTCCACATGTAAAGTTAGCATTACTCTTAGTACAAACTGAAAGCCATTAGTTTAAAAGGGAATCTCATCGTCTACCAAAGAGCTAAAGGTCAGGATTCATGCTCTAGGGGTCCTTAAAGCCCGATATAACATATTACACTCTAAAAATGCTAAACTGACAAACCAACCAACTTTACCTCCATTGCTACTACACATTGGTTTGGGCTTACAGTGTTTCTATGGTTACAGTGTGACACACCTGTGATGAGACTGGAAATGATTAGAGGCAGGATGAGCATCTTCAGCATCCTCATGAGGATTTCTCCAGGGAAGGAAACCATAGTGAGGGCGGAGTAGTCCTTTACACTCATGTACCGCAACACCGTCCCAAACACCGCTCCCATGACAACACCTGAGGAGAGGATAAGAGGGGGGGGGGGGGGGGGGGAGAATGGGAAGAGAGGAGTGGATAGGAGAGGAAACAAATAGTGTTCTATTAAAGTTTTTCGAGTAGGGATAGATGTATTTGGACCAAAGTAAAGATAACGGCTACTGTATGTACTTGGTTAAATGTAAAGATAATGACAATTGGTACAAAATAACAGCCTAAATATGAGTGATATCTAAAACTCTTCACAAACCACATGCTAATAGACTCAGTCTCTAGGTTTTACGTGGACCCACTGAACTACTTCTCTTCCCCTCCACAAAAGTGTTCTTTACATTTGACATGTAAGAGACCGCTGACTAATGACAACCGTCTACTGTAATGTAAACAGGTTTAAATCGGGGTTTAAATCTGGATGACGAATAACAGACAGAAATAACACACTTCTTGAGTTTGCAGAGGCTTTTTTTTGTACAAAGAACACAACTATGCAGAAACATAGCAAAATGTTTACAGAGGCAGAATAAATACGAGCCAAAGATGTCTCGTGGGAAAATGATCACGGAGTCCGTACATCTAGTATGCGTGTTAATATATGCTGCAGCACAAATGGCAGTTTTTTAACATTAAAAACTGCGATTAAACACAGAATAATTTAACAATAGATAGATGGATAGATTTCCCAGGCCATGCATACCCAAAACAGTGAGTCCCAGCAGCAGGTTGTGGGTGTTGCGGCTGCAGTGGCCGGCATCTTTATACGCGACTTCTGTGTTGTCATCTCGCTCGCTTTCTTCTTTCTCCTTCTTGTTTGTGTTGGACTGGTTGGCTGTCGACTGGCTTGTCATCCTGCCTGTGGAGACAGTGGGAGAGACGGGTTTACTGATGGAAGAATACATGCTTCAACATCATTAGAAAAAAAACGCTGGCCTGCACCTGTGGCTCTTTAGCTGATTCATCAAATGTAAAGACGCTGTAATGTTTATAAACTATCTTATGTAGTATTCTTCTCCAGTGGCTAGTGAAGATTCACATTGTTGGCTGGCCGACAGAGCTACATACCACTCACTCACACAACAGGAATGTCCTCTGAGCATTTGGTTTGGCTTCCTAAAGGTAAGAAGCATGACTGCAGGCAATGCAGAAACAGCAGCCGATGGCTAAACAGGACTAGAAGAAACAGCTCAAGAGATGCAATCTGTCCTCTATATGGAAACTGCCAGAATCTAAATACTACACATTATGGACTTTGCTGATAAAGGAAGAGAGATAGCCGATGTTTGCGTTAAAGAATCAGTTAGGAGCTGTGAGATGCAGCCCCTGGCTGTCTGTCCATCTGTGACTGACAGGTCAGAGTGGAAGTTACTTATTGGATGAATCCATGCTGGAAGACTTCAGGAAAGAACAAGACTAATGCCTGGTTCAGACTACACACTATCATCCAGATTATAGCCCGACCATCGGCCGTGTTAGGGTGTCGGATCGTAAACAACTAAGCGCCATCTGCGTCTATTGATCATTTTATCCCTTGTAGTGTGTCATAGTGAACAAAAGAATATGCCTCATCTGGAAAGCCTCATGACGTCTCGACATGACATGAATTTATGTTGCCTTACACGACGTGTTCCCTCACGACCGCGACTTTGACCAATAGGAGCGCAGAACGCTCTTCAACCGTAAACATGGAGATGCAAAAGAGGAATGATGTGAAAGATAAAGATGTTCTTGGTGCTGCAGCTGGAACTGTGAAATAGAGGAAAGGTCAGTCAAACTTTCTTTCTTTTGTTATGACAACCAGCATCATACATGAACATGTACGTTCCTATTCCTGGAAGTCTTTCCCTAGCACCTCCTTCCTGATGACAGTGTGTGTCGTGGAAGATGGCGAGCTATGACTAGTTGTGGACCAACGTGTAGTCTGACTCTATAATCGTCTAATCTGACACAGTGACCATCGTAACATACACAATTATTGTGTTGTCTAAACCCAGAATAACCTGTGTGAAGCTGTAATAACTAACATGCTAACACGCTCAAGTTTAGCAGGTAAAGGAACCTCTTAGTTTTGAAGTGTTAGCACGCTATTGTTTGCTAATTAGCCCTGAACTCAAAGTTTTGCTGAGGCCGATGGTAATGTCATTCATTTGCAGGTATTGAGATATTTCAGTGTGGACTAAAGAGGTGGACCGCCATGCTTAAAGTCCACAGCACTGGCATTGCTAAAAGGATAATCTGGCATAGATGGAATTCAAGTATGATGTCTATCCAAATGCCATTCAGCAGCATGAATAATCAGAAATGATGCAGCTCAATGTAGAAAAGGCTATATAACATCAACACTATTGCCTATAGAAGTCCACATCCATCATCATCGTCACCCTAAAGCCACAAACAGCTCTACAATAAACAGCTGACAACTGTTAATAATTATCAGTCAAAGTCTATTTTTTGCTCCTGTGCTTCAACAGAAGATTGTTACAGACGCAATCACAAGTCATCACCTTCAACACGAAAGAAAGACTCAACCGGTAAGAATGTGTCCACTGTCCAACAACACTGCACATTTAAACTCCATGGAGACCCCACCGCCACCATCTCTGAACATTAATCGTACATAAACACATCTTGAGAGCAGCGCAGCCGTGCCAAATCCATGTCAGAAGTAAGAATGGCACATTTACAAACAGTCTGCCTCAGTGAGACAATTGCAATCAGACATGATTATAATCCATCATCTGAGCGGATGGCATTTTCTGCAGCGGTAAGAATACAGTTGCAAACAAAAGTATAGTAGACAAGGGGGAGTACAAAAGATGTTACCTACTAGTTTGTCTGCTCTCCCGCTTTCACCTCCACTCTCTGGCCATATCTCTGCCCCCTTTCTAGGCTCTGCAACAGTCGCCAGTCTGGGCACAAAGACGGATTGCCAGTATGATCTAAAATTGTATATTTTGGGGGCGGAGAATGTCCTGCTAAGTTTCAATTGCAAAGATATAATCCTCAGAGAACGAAGTACTGAGGAGAGGAGGGGGGAGGGTGTTCCACTGTTATAGTCTTCACAAATCCTCTTTTCAATCCTTGTGCCATTCTTAACATGAACATTCTTTGGTAACGTCAGTCGACCGCATACGCTTTAGTTATAAAGCTGTCTAATAGGGGGTGGGATGAGGAATATAATCATCATCCCAGCCTTTTTATATAACAATGAACTCATAGACCAGGTGGGAAGATTTCTTTTTTTATCATCATAACTCAAGGTTTGGTGATTTTTAAAACCACTAAAGGGATTAGACCCTTTCCATATTGGCAGACAAGTTAGATCCTGACAAAACCTGGTGGCTAAACTCAAAATGAAGAGGTCATCAAGCGAGGATAAAGGCTGGTTTGCTTTGTTTGGCAACTTTTGGCAATGCGGGTCAATCTGTGATGATATGTATATGGTCAAGAACTTCCAAATAATATATATATGTAGAAAGCAATTTAAGCCCCAGTCACGTGTTGCAGTAAGAATAAGGATGATTGTCGTCCTCTCCGGCATTGAAAGCTGGATATTAAACCTTTGTTTCCTGAGCAGGTCAGATTGAGGCCCTGAAATAATGAAGCAACAGCATGTGTCCTGCAAGGAGGGCGGCGCTGAGGAGTATTAGCTGCGAGGACATACTCAGGGACCTAAAACTGCTCTGCAAATCTGTCTTTCTTCCCCAACAGACAGATTATTTCCTGCTCCAGGAAATGTCAGAGCCGCCTCGAGACGAAACGTAGCTGGCCTCTAGGAACCAGCACCTACTGGGCTGTCCTGGTGGCTCTGTTCTGAGGAAAACCAAGTATTTACAACCTTCTAGGGTTGAATTTGACTCTTAAGTTTCTAATGTTTCCCTTGAGTTTATAGGTACACAGGAAACAGATGCTGATCAGCCTAAAGAGGGACAATTGGCAATAGACATGCCTGTTACATCATATTATAGCTTAGCATCCCTAATTAAACAGAGCAATACAAGTCAGCGGGTTCAGACTGTTTGTCCAGCAACATGACACAGGTGTTGTTCCTCTGCCAGGTAGGCTGCGGACCAGAAGGCTTTTTTCCCTTTGAAGGGAAGCCTGGTACTCTCAGAGAGAGCTTTGTAAACACATGTTAGTGATGCGAGCTGAAGGTAGAGGGACTTCAAAGTGAGTCAAAGAAACGAGGAAGTAACTCCTGCTGGTTTGCTAGTGGTGGCGTAGCTGTTTACACGCTCTCATGGACCAGATACAGCCGCGGACACAGTGACTCTCCAAGTGAAGCAGACTGGATAAACATCAGGGTCCTCAATGTAAATACTCTTGTAGTCCATCAGATGTGTGATGGTGACCTTCGCGGTGCGTGACAACCATCACAATCAGTCTCCACATGCAGTCATGTACTTACGACACATCTTCTTAATCGTCATGGTTTCCAGAGAGACGGGTCACTGATGACAGAATGAGTTAATCTCCCAGAAGAGCAGGCTTTGATTACAGCAAATGAGCCCAAGCTGCTGAAGTTGAAGGTGCACATACCATCAGAGCAGAACACGACTAACTAACCTCAGTACTTGCTTCAGTGCGGCTGACACAGGCTTGACAGTGTTAACCCCCCACCCGCCCCCCGCCCCCTTATATCCACATAAATGATCCAACCAGGTCACCAGCGAATCACTGATGTCGATTGAAGAGATAAAGCAGATGCACGTTGTCTATACATACAGCTATACCTCCCCCCTCCCTCGCCCTCCCGGCCTCTGATCTCAACTTAGATGTTACAGTAAGTTTCAATAGCTGTGATAGAGATCAACAGAGAATATATATATATATATATATATATATATATATATATATATATATATATATATATATAGTTACAGCGATTAATATACATTTGTGGTCTAATGTTCATCAAGCTTGAAGTATTTAATGCATGCTGCAGAATTATAGATCTACTTTTAACAAAAGCATGCAATTATTTTAGTCATTTCCCAAGAACAATAGTGGGAAGGGATGACTTGCTGCATGTCTTTGTGTCATATATCATCGTGAACTCACATTTAAAGACGTCACTTTGGGCTCTTGGGAGCTATGACGACCATTTTTCTCCATTTCTTGGCATTTCATAGACTAAATAATCAAACGATTAATGGAAAAAGTAAATTATTGTTAGAGTTAGAACCTAAATACAATGCTATGATTATAGAGAGTTTAGCCACTATTAGAGGACATGAAATTAGTGGAACTATTACAGTATACAAACCAATGGAGTGGTTTCCCTGAGGAGACGACACATGCAGATTCTCTCTAAGTCTACATGTGTGTGTATTGACACATATTGTTTCAAATTCATCCCTATTTGTGTATGTGTGTGTTTGTAACTGTGTGTCTCTGAGGATTATTTCCAAGGGTTGATTGTTTGGTGTGAGCTTTGCAAAGGGATGGAGATATAATCCCCCACCCCCCCTGATCCTCCCCTTGTTCAGCAGAGGGAGATGAGGATGGTCACTGCAGCTCGACATGTGAGAGTTCATGTGTGTGGTTATCCGTACCAAAACTGTATCAGTATGCAATACATTTAAATGAATGCATTGTGTGCAACAAATGAGGGGAGACGCCTACTTTTGAATCAATAATGCACTTTTTTATTTTAGCATGCATCCTGGCATTTACCAGCTGCTGCTGTCTCCAGTTCAGCGTGCTGTGTGGAGGGTTTAGTTCCTCTGCAGGTTTCTTACTCATCAGGTTCTACGTCGGTTAAATATTCTGAAATCTAAAAAAGTCTCTTAGCAAATGCTCTCGTTTTTTGTTACGCACGAGAAATCTCTCCTTGCAGAAACACACATATAAATATCAATATATCAAACGCACACGCACACACACACACACACACACACACACACACACACACACACACACACACACACACACACACACACACACTTCAAAGCAGAGCGGCACATAATTCCTTCAACATATGCACAACTGCCATCCAACACGTGTCTGGTGCATGGCTTTAGCAGATCACTGCAGCAGGGCGGTAAACTGTGTGTAATAACCCTCTTAGTGAAGGTCAGATGTGGAGTCCACTCGGTGCATCAGTGGTTGGATGTGACCACACGTGGGTCAGTACGTGTCCTCACTTGGCATGCTTTACCGCCTTACGAGGTATTTTTATAATTCAAATTCAGTATCAAACACAGATTTGATGAATGCTGTTAAACTCAACCCTTTCAGCGAACAAAGGTTTCTCACTCGTGTTTACAGACGACACAAATTGGTCTGGTCTGGATCACATCAGTCTGTCCTACCCTTTGGTTTTTATCACTGCAAGCTTCAAAGGATTTAGCTTTGCAATTAATTATTTTCATTATTGATCAATTAAAAAATGCTCATCACAACTTCAAGAGCTCAATGTGGCATCTTTAAAAAGGTCCTCTTTCCTCTCATTTCATTTCAAACAATCAATTATCAAAACCTTTTTGGTTCATATTAAATTGATCAACTAATCCTAACATGTAGCATTAAATACTGTACATGTGTGTATGATTGATGATATGAAACAGTGAAAAGCAGCAAATCACATCTGATCGTCAGTATTTGAGCGCGAATGAGAGAAAACACTTGTGCGCATGTTTGTGTGTGATTTTACTCTGCATGTGTGTGTCCACAAATTTCCAGCACACCCCCCCCCCCCTCTCGGACGATAATCTGAGTGTATTAATCTGTTGTTTGAACTCCTTAAGCACAGACTGTCTATCACATCTGCTCTCTTCACCCTCGCAAAGCTCTGCTATTTATAAACTTTCTCCTCTCGCTCCCCTTCTTTCTTCTTTCTTTCTTTCTTTCTTTCTTTCTTTCTTTCTTTCTTTCTTTCTCTATCACTCCTCTCTCCAGCAGGGATGAATTTCACACAGCTCATTTCCTCCGTACAGTAAATCCATCTTCTCATTTGGCCAACAGACGCCTTGGTAACTCCTTAAAGCAGACAGCGTGCTGAAACAAAGCTGATAACTAATAAGATATTACAGGCCCCCTCATGTTCACAGAGCAGATTTAAGTCAACAGGTAACTTTGCAAAGTCAACACCAATAACTTAACACATAATCAAAATCACTGCAAACTAAAATATTTCCAATAATCACAACTTATTGAGCCCCAAACAATCAAAGAGAGCCATTCAGAGACCAAACTAATCGAAACAGCGCTGTCAAAGGTGACGAATGATCCAAATCCTCTGCATGTATCAGCTGTGATGAATGAGCACGCTCAGAGGTGGGGGGGGGGGGGGGTGACCACCAGGAGGCAACTGGGCTTACCTGCTGTGTGTCGCTGTCTCCCATCCGACAAGAGCGAGGCATCGGGAGAGACACGCACGGAAGAGAGGAGGGATGTGGAGATGCAGAGGGAGAGGGGACGGGAGGCAAAGTCACAGTCTTTGCGTCATCTGAAAAAATGTGCAGATTAATACAACAGCTTGGTGTTCTGAGCCCCCCCAACCCCATCTCACCCTCACTCTCCTCCCATCCCTCCCCCCTTCCTTTTGTCCCTTATTCACTTCCTCTCCATCACAGGTCTCTCTGTATTGTCTTTAACTGTTTGTTGTCAGTGATGATCACGGCGAGCAGGACGGGAGAAAGACAAGAAAACGAGTCTAAAAGGATTCAAGAAATGTGTTTGTATGCAGAAAGTATCTCTCGACAGGGAGGGAGTTTGGGATATCCAGCAGACATGGTGGAGGGGGGGGGGTCATGATCAAACTCCCTTCCACAGGAGGGCGCTATGACTCTGCACTGAGTAGAGAAATCTGCACAGTAGCCTCCGTCTGAGGGATCCTTTGACAGATATCAGTGTCAGTCAGTGAGGCCTCGATGTCTACTGAGGCCCATGCTACATACTGTACATACATGGGTCGAGCTCTTTCCATGAAGCCAGACACCATCAATACACAGAATCTGAAAGAAATGTAGAAAGAAGTTGAGGAGTTTGTCATACTGGGGACACACTCTGCTGTCTCGGGAAGAATGCCAGCCTATGATTGGGCTTCATGAGGAAGCAGGGATTGATTTATGAGCGTAGCTTCTCAACTGTCACATACAGAGTTGTGTAACAACGTGACTTTGCTCTGACAACCGACAGTTGGACTCTCCTGAGGCCTTTTAATCCAAACTTAAAACTCATCTTTAACTTTCTATTGCTTATTCTTTCCTTATTTCAGGCTTTGTAGCTGTTGGCTCTCAGTCTCAAAGGATGCTCTGTCTCTGTGTCTCTCTCTCTCTCTCTCTCTCCCTCTCTCTCTGTGTGTGTGTGTGTCTCTCTCTCTCTCTCTCTCTCTCTCTCTCTCTCTCTCTCTCTCTCTCTCTCTCTCTCTCTCTCCTCTCTCTCCTCTCCTCTCTCTCCCTCTCTCTCCCTCTCTCTCTCTCCCTCTCTCTCCACGTTAAGTCTCCCTATTTAACAATAATAAAGCAGTATATAAACATTTTATAAATGGTTTATAACACACTTAAATGTATATTTGTTGGCAAATACATTAATTAACACTTTGACTCTGCTTATAACTACGTTTGGGTATCGTTTGGATTTTAACGATTACGACTGCGGTTCTTAATGATTCCGATTCTTTGAGGGGGTCACATTATGCTTCACATTCACATTTTTCTATTAGGTTTTAGTGAGAGAGTGGATGCATCAACAGCTGTTTGCTGTTGACTAAACAGAGCAGGAGTGATGGCGCACGGCCAGACCATAGACTGTGTGAAGTAGAGTTGTTTCTTAATGAATACTTTGGAATTTTGGAACTAGTTCTCAACACCCAACTCTACTTATAACTACACTATACTGGGCTGTGAACTACTTTTAACAATATTTTAAATACCGCTCATAAATGATAAATAGGGGGATTGAAAATAAGAAAAAGTTGGTTTATTATCGAGCACTAACAATGACAAACATACATGCACGCATACGTACAATTCAAACATACACTTCCATGCACATGCAGAGCCACACACACTGTAACACACACATAGTCCCAAAGGAGTGACAGATGGAGAGGGGCAGGACGGGAACAGGGGCTTGTACAATTGGGCCGGTGCCTCCATTGTGCAGTAGGTGCGCTGTAAGTCTATCCTCTACTAATTGCCAGAGCAGTTCAAACACAAAGTCTGCCTCTGAAATCCAATCCTGCGGGGTGTTGTACAGTGAGTAAAGTTTACAATGTGTAACATTTTTCCTCTGGAAATAAAAGGAACAAAACATGGCTTTTGGAGGAGGGGGGGGGGGGAGGTTAGGGGATGTGGAGGAGAGCGAGAGAGAGGACTGTGGGGTGGATAAGTGCAAAAACGCAGAGGGAGGTGAGGATTGTGTTGCCGAGAAGGAAGACGTAACTGTAAATAGATCATTCACTATCTAGGCTGCATGTCTAATACACGGGCATCCAGACTGCAAGTGGCAAGTGAATGAAAGTGTAGCCGCTGTAGGTGGATGGAGTCCCGTAACGAGACACCGAGGGGGGACAGATAAGGAGGCGAGGACGAGTGATTGAGAGGTGATCTGTGGAGGGAGAGAGCGAGGTGCTGTAAGAGGAGAGGGATCTGCGGGGCAGATGATGTAAACAAGACGAGCAGAGTGTGTGTGCAGGGCGACGGCTGCATGGCGGCATCTGAAGCAGTTTTTATAAACTAACAGTGACCCGGCTTCTGAACCAACAACACATGTAGAAAAAAATCTAAACAGACAGGCTTGGAAAGGGCAGACTGCCAGGTAATGCAACGCAACGCCCGTCTGCATTTTGCACCCATTCAAACCTGTTTCTCATTAAGCATTAAACAGAATTACCTAAATAAGTCCTCCATTCCCCTAATGAGGGTTTGCAGCTTCGATGCTCTCATATTCCCCCGCTCTCACAATCCATTTCTCGAAGGTAAACATTCCATACACTAATTTCACTTTTGCGCTGGATAGACTTGTAGGCGCATGTGTTTTGTTCCTCAGAGCGAACATGTGTGTGTGTGTGTGTGTGTGTGTGTGTGTGTGTGTGTGTGTGTGTGTGTGTGTGTGTGTGCATACTTTTCTCAGCGTGCATGTGTGTTGTTTGTGTGTTTACGTGTCGTCTGGCTCCAGACCATATCACTCGTCCTCTTTGACCTTTAGTAAACTGTGAAATTTAAATTTCAAGCTTGGGTTGCTTTTCCTGCACAATCCTACACCTGTGCCAAATATTTCCGTGGGAAGTTGGACAGCAACTAAAGCGCTGCAGCCAGCAGCCTCTAAGAGAGACTGTGAGCCACACAGACAGACAGACAGACAGACAGGAAGTGACACAATCATCAGAGTCTGACCCCCCATGTGAATGACCTCACCTTTGACCCTTTACCTCTTTACCACCATGGCTGCTGACTGGGGCATTTCCAGGAGGCTTTGGCTAATTGGGTCAGATTGGGCAGAGAGAAGCATTATGCCTGAAATTGGAAACATATGCAGCCGTACCCCAGTGTGTATGGTAATGGTAGCAATGGCGGTGCAGCAAAGAGAGGTTTGAATTTAGTGGAAAGAAGGAGGAGGGAGTGATGCGCAGTAGGTGATGTGAATGATGGAAGGAACGGCGGAAAGGATTGAAAATGAAAAACAAATCAGTTGCAATGAATGTGCGTGAAGATGGAAGAGGAGATGATGCAGGACAAACACCGGGTACCTTCGGGAGGTCGAGGATCAGTAATTGAGGTCTGACGTCTGACTCGGTGGCTCATTTGTGGACAGACAGACCGTAAGCCTCACCCTGACAGCTCAGCTCAGCTATTTGCAGTAATTGCCATAATAGCCACCTTCCAATTACGCTCAGATCCGAGTTTCAAAACGAAGGAGGACGTCCAACGCGAAAGCAATAAGTTGATGTGCGATGGCGTTGCATGTGGGAAAAAGACTTCCTCGGAGGAGTCGGAGGTAGTAAATGTGACATCTGGAAATGAGAATTGGTTTAAGATGTCAGGATTAAAAAAGGTGGATCACGAGCAGCAGAAAATGATTTGAGTGAAACTGATATCAGGATGTGAGACACGGTGTGTGGTGTTGCCAAAGGCTTTGCAAGTTCCTCAACAAAAAAAGCATCAGTTTTGTTTTAGTGAAAATCTGTTTGGGTCATGACAAGTGTTGTTTGTCGAAAACACGTAACCCCAAAGGAAACAAAGAGAACCGCCGTAGAGTATTAAGTTATTCCCTGTAATATATTGTGACTTAAAGGCTTTTGGTGACTTTAATGAGACATGTGAAAGTATGAAGAAAAAAACCTCTTACTCTGTCCTCGATTGTGAAATTGTTGCAGTTAGTTTTGCATGTCTGAATGCACGCATGTGCGTGTGTGTGTGTGTGTGTGTGTGTGTATAAAAGAGAAAAAAGCAAGCGAGCAAGAAGACGACATTTACACATCCCTGCCTTTTCAATCGTCATCTTTATTTGACCGCTCCTGTCCGCACTAAGCTAACAACTTTCTCTTGCTCTTTTTTCTCTGACTCCAACTCTCACTGATGCACCCTGAGGCGAAAATATCTAAGTGCATGCAGGACAAGTTCAGACAAAGAAGGAGATAGAGAGAATGGTGGGAGGGTAGCAGGGATTTCGAGTGACTGACACTAAATGCCAAGAGGGAGGAACACTGCGAGGGAGACACCAGGCACTGTGTTTATGTGTTGATGGTAAAGAGCATCTGCTGGAAGCTTCTCCCAAATCTAAATCGAGTGATGCGGTGCGGTGGGCATGGTTAAGAGAAACGGAAAGATTTGAAGTAGACAGAGTGTGTAAATGTGTGTGTGATCGTGTGTATTTGTGCAATCAGTCAATGGGTGCAAGTACATCAACGCTCCCCTCCATCTGAGGGTATTGACAGTGTTAAATGTCTCCGTCCCTGAGTGAAGACTGCACTTTAGTCTGCCTCTCTATACAGAAGTGACCCGTTTTAGCGGCTTTGAGTTTGAAAAACCTCTTTTCATGATCCTCTTCTCTTTCTGTGGTTCCTCTCCGGTCCCTATCTCTCCCATCCCCGAACTCTTTCATGAGCAGTCTCTCAGGGGCAGGGTTGTAACATAACCCTCTCCTCTTTTGTCTCCATTCTTTTCCTTATCCTTTCATCTTTTTAAACATTCAGGGGTAAAGGGGTTTGGTGAGATGGAAACCACTACTTGGTAAAGGAAAGAAAGAGATAGCATGTGAGAGAGGGGGAGGCGGGAGGAGGGAGAGGCAGAGTCTCCCCCCCACCCCCTCTGCTCATCCGACAATTTACGGCTCTCCTTTTCAACAAGGCCATTCAAGGTGGGGAGGCTCAGTGGACGCGCTGTTCTCGCGGGTCAATAGCAGTGAACCCTCGTCTGGTTTGTATGGGGACGACTTATCTGCTCAGAGGACCCGTTGAACTGTCTGTTGGCCTGCGCGTCCTCCATAGACCTCCATTGTGTCTCCGCTGGGCCTTCGCCGACTTTCCCCCAAAGACCTGTGAGTGGAGAGAGCAGCCAGTCAACAGCTCCTGTTTCCATCCTTTCAACTTTTAGAGGAGTCGAAGCCGCCTGCACTCATCTATCCAACATATACAAAACAAATAACTGTGTTTATGACTTTTAATTACACTGAATAACTGTAGCATATAACACTCATGAAAGTTTCATATAAGAAAGATCTAAGTGCACGCAGGGAAAGGTATTAAAACAAGGTATATGGAACTTACATTTACAAACAATATTACATCGACAGAACAAATCTGAAATCATCATCTAATTTTTAAATTGTTAAAATGTTAAACATTAAAGTAAATGTAGTTCACAGAAGAAATTACTGGTTTAAAAATGTAGGTGTTGCCATACTTAAAAGATATCCGGATTTGGAAGGACACCAAAGACTAATCTCTTGTTTCTTTGCCCGAGGCGTCAATAAATATTTTCTCTTTTTGGAAGCATGACCTTTCAGAATACGTAGAAGACCTAGAAGGGTTGTCTTGTCTGTAGCTTCAAACAAGAGGTTATTCTGGGATGCAGTACTTAATATAAGTACATAACAGTAAATAACAGCTGGTTGGCGTGAAGGGGATCAGGGCTGGGATAAGGGGGCCTAATGTTAACAATCGCCTCAGGCCCCCATATCAGTACGACCACCCCTGTTAAAATGTATGCACAGAATTAAGGATTTTTGCCTATTTCCATGTTGAAACATGTATCGGTGGTGCCATATGTATTTCTTTTTTTGTAAAACACTGGATGTGCCATGAAGGATGAAAGTAATAATTACAGAAGATGAGGTCATCAAGATTCCAATTATCCTGTCAAAGTGCTCCTCAGCAAGACACTCACCTGCCAAAGAGCCAGGCACATACACCAAAAAGGATCTGGTGCAAGCAAACAGGAAGCAATCTGAAAGAAGACTCGGATAGTTAATCCTCAGATTGAGCCAAATGAGATTATGTTGCACCCTGCATACGTTTGATGAATTGCGCCATCCAGCTTCACCACAACTTGTTTGTAATCATTTGCACTTTTACAATCCGTGCCAACACAACACTGCTGGTAATTCATCAAATTGTTTTCTGTTAACTGTGGGCGGGGATGAAAAGAAAAAAGTGGGGGAGGTAAAGCTAAAACAGTCACGCACATGTGAAGTCTGACTTTACAACTCACTCAATGAATGTTTGTTTGAATGCATCAAATCTAGCGAGCAAGAAATGTGACTTTTTGGCTAATTTTGCTCACTTAACGCTGGGTTATATTGTTTTATGTTATTACAACTCTTTGGATACATCTGCTCCCACATGTGTTACTCGTTGTAATGTTGTAGATCTCTTTTTTTTTTCATATACTAACCTTCTGAGGAAAAAAAAAACTTGGACTTGTCTTTGCGCTTCCCAGGAGAAACCGGAGTCATTGGTCGTGTCAATCTCGAAGCGGAGAAGAAGAAGTTGCGCCGGAAGTTGCTTTTATATCTCTTCAAAATAAAAGCGCGGTAGCGAGTCAAACGTTCAATCACAATACGGATATCTCAAAGCGGGTTTTACTTTGAAAGTCACAACCGGAAGTTGAAATTGTAACTCAAGCTAGTTTAACTGTTTGTCCGACTTTACGCGTTTCAGGCGGAGTTCAGTTCTTAAAACATTTGGCCAACTTATTTACCTCTTCACTTCTTCGTTCACATATTTGAACTGAGAAACATTTCCCCCGATCTGCCTTGGAGGAGTAACAACTCATGGAATATCTAAACGTTGTGGCACGTCTACATTTTTGACACTTTTCTGGGCTTATTAACTAGCCTTTTCCCCCCTTCAGTGGAAGCGCTCCCAGGACAGGAGAGTTTTCTGGTTTCTAACTTTCCTTTCCTTATTTTGTTTTTTTTGGTCTGATTTTTGGAGGGCACATGCGATGTCACGGACTATTAAAAGAAGAAAGAAATGTTCTGTCTTTAGTTTGGTAGTTTCCGCACGAAGGTGTTTGTTGATTTTATTTTTTTAAAACCAGTTGAGCAACTGGCGACAGGACTCTATAATCAATGTGGTGTCAGCTGGAAGGACGCGGGGTCCGGATCTCACCTAAACGGTATGTCTCCAAATCATACACGCTAGGCCTTAAATAAATAGTATTTTATTATTATACAGTGTACATATTTATTGATTTATAGTTATTGATGTATTCAGTCAGTTAGATACACGACTAGTTACATCATTTGAGTAAGAAACCCCAAGTTATTTAATTAGATCAGTTTATTTGGCTATGTTTTTCAGTATTTACTTATTTACCTACATTCATGCATGCAGACACAACTGTTTTTTTTTTTCAATTTCTTGAATTAAATGTTATATCTTACTTATTTTATCCATTCATTTCACTTGAACAGTCACTGTCCAATTCAACATCTTATTTTCTATGGCAGTCCTGCAGTTGTAGAGTACTTCACATTTTGTTTTCGTTGGCAGTCAGTCAGTCAGTCAGGTGAGAGCTACCGACTCACAATCCAAACCCGCAGGTAGATCAAATACAGATAATAATAAGAAAGAAACCTGCTGCAGATTTCTTTAAATTTATATTATCAAAAGATCAGGAGATGAAAGGGCTCCATGGGAGGTTTTTAGTGAAATATTGCTTAAGAATATATTAAAATTCACTATTACATCCTCTATACACTAAGTTTCAAAATGTTTCATCACACTGTACTATCTGATGCCAGGTAATCATTTTAAAAGATGAAGACACTTGTGTGCTATGTTATTGCATTACTGCAAATACAGTGGTGGAAGAAGTACAATGTAAATATACTCTTTTATTATAAGTCATGTGTTCAAATTTTGACTTGAGTAAAGGTACAAAAGAATTGGCATCTAAAAACAGTACCTATTTCAGAATAATGTATTGATGCACTAATATGTGCAGCTGGTAAAGGTGGGGCTTATTTTAATTACTTTAAATGCTTTAGCTGCTGGGTAGCTTGTGGATTTCCCCCTGGGATCAATAAAGTTTTATCTTAATGTAAAATATTACAACATAATGTATTTGTTGATTATCTGAATCTGCAAAGTAACAAGTAAGTTTTCACATACTGTCGGGTCTAAGGGGCTAATGTACTCTACATTTAGAGTAAAATAGTTCCCTCTAAAATGTATAAAGTAGCATACAATGGAAATACTTAAGTACAGGTACCTCAAAATTGTCCTTAATTACAGTACTTGAGTAAATGTACTTGGTTACATTCCACTACTGCACATCAGTCATCTTGTGAAAAAGAAAGACACATCTACATGACTTGAGAGAGATGTGACAGATTGCTGCTTCTTATGGCGCTACGGTTAGAGTGGAGCAGGCTGGATCTGTGCAGGCTGAGCGTGGTATGAAACGATCACAGACCTGGAATTAATGGGCTGTTTGCACAGTGGGACAGCAAGGCATTGTAAATGAGCACATGTGAGGCCAAGGCTTTTACTCTACCCTCCCAGGGAGAGAGAAGGGGAAAGGGAGAGGGAGGAAGGACAAACATTTACCTGCAGCCTCTCCTGTTGTCACTGTTTCTGACAGTCACACTCGGATGCATTTCAGACCGCTTAGTCAGACAAACAAAATCTGCTGAAAGATGTGAGGTGCAAACTGTCCTCCAATCAGCCGGCCTCCGCAGACATCTTCCACCCCCGTCGACTTCAAAGTAGGCAGGATTAGGTTAGGACGGGGCCTGGTCCTAACACTAACACAGAGTGCATTAACTCTCTGTCAGATGGACGTGTCTGACATTAGCCACGCATGAGGGGGGGGGGGCATTACTTTGTTAACAGGCTAACAGCACAGTAGCCACCGCCAGGTGTGGGGCTGCTTTATGCCATTTTTGTTTCCCGGGGAGGGTCTCACCGCCAGACGTCTCTGTACCATAATTCCCCCTGATTCCTCCTTCACTCATGCTGTCATGTGGATTAAACCCCCGTTGTTCACACTGGCAGCACTCAAAACAGAAGTCAGACCAATTTGCCAGTCGCCACATGTACTGAAGAAACACTTTCCTTCATTGTTTTTCTGCAAGTTCATGTTTGTCGTGTTTCAGAAGAGGAGGAGTAGCTGAGCGACAACGAGATGGTTGGATTCACGTGTTACTATGTAGGTGGCTCAGTAATAAAACAAAGTAGTCGTAATGATAATAATAGTTTTATTCAATTTAAGTCGTTTAATCAATTAGAAAAATAATCTGCAAGTGTTTGCATAATCGATTTATTGAAAACATTTGTTTAAATCTTTAATGCATTTTAATAATGTGAGTGTTTTCTGCTCTCCATCGTCTTACACATACATTATAGTAAATGTAATTGTTTCGGGTTTTGGACTGTTAATAAAATAAGAAATAAGAAAATCACTTTAGATTTAAGGAAATTGTGATTTATTTATTTATATGTGAAAAATTAAAACAATTGTTGCAGCCCTAATAATATTTATATAACTTATACCTTCAGTTATACAACATTGGTGTACAAAAAGGTGCTTTACAATTAGTAGAAACCAGAGAAGGGTGACATTAAACGTAAACAAGTACAATCAGTAATACTAGTAAAGAAATAAATACATCAGTAATATATAAAATGGTAATACTTAGTGGTTCAGAGGGAGAGAAACACTGCATGTTAAGAGACTAGTTAAAAGCAAAACGAAATAGATCCGTCTCAAGCTGTCACTTAAAAATGTCCTCTGAGCTCATATCCCTGATATCCTTATAGGAATGTTACTGTATTGCAAGAAGAGCAATGAGAAGAGTTCTTTCTGGCGGATCTGCGTGAACATGGAGGCACATAAAGCAAGAAGAAACAGGCCGCTTCTCAGCCGTTTAATTAATACACAGTCACAATCAATGCTAAATAATTCAGGGTGCCACTGAGGCAGTTAATGTCATAGTTTATTCTGTTTATTCTGTTTATTCGTGGAGTTTTGCTTGGTGACGTCGTTGCTTTCGGTCTGTTTGTTTAGGCCCTACTCCTGTGGTTTCTGGGTTTTCTTCCTGTGCTCATTTGGAAGTATTTCAAGATACGGAGATTAGGATTAACATAAATGTGTAGTCTTGAGTGGGGTTTTATTTACTAAGTGAGGTTTTTGATTTAGAGAGACTGGGATTTCCGTGTGTGTGTGTGTGTGTGTGTGTGTGTGTGTGTGTGTGTGTTCGTCTGGTGGGGGGGGGGATTCAGAGTGCTTGGGTCTGGTCCAGAGGGCGGAAGAACGTTGTGGTCCTCGTCTAGCCTTGCAGGGAGCGCAAATGATGCGTGTCATTGTAGCAAATGGAGCATGGTGATGAAGTGCTGCTGCTGCTGCTGCTGCTGCTGTTTTACAAAGAAACCACTTTGGAGAGTGTGCTTGTCGGCCTTTTGTGTTGTGCCGGAGTGCTCCAAGAATGCCCTTAAGAAGCATATAGCTCTCCTGCAACAGAAGACGCACTCACACATATACTACAGGCCTGTCACAATAATTACCTTATCGTCCTATCGTGAGATACATGGACATGATCTCAATAATGTTTAACTAACCGAACAAAGATCTATGAATTGTACATGTACACAGGAGTAAATACATCACATAATGCACAAATATCTCTGATTTGTACAACATACAATGCATTCATATGCATGGTGTTCAGCCTACACTCTCGTATTAATCTGTAATTGTACTGTATGATATATGGACGTGACCTCGATCATTCTTTGCTGACCTCAATATTGCCCGTTGTGTTTACATGCGTGTTTGTTTACTAGAGCTTGGCGACATGGAGAAAAATAGATATCACGATATTGTACGGTTGACTATTGGTGCTTTCACAAAATATTTACAAAATCATATTTTCGAAAAATTATAATATAAGATCAAATCTTTACTGCAATGCAGCCTTTAAAACCAGGAAGAGGCACTTATTATTATTATTGTTATTGTTATTATTATTATTATTGTTATTGATGTTATTATTATTATTGTTATTATTATTGTTATTATTATTATTATTGTTGTTATTATTATTATTGTTATTATTATCATTATTATTGTTATTGTTATTATTATTGTTATTGTTATTGTTATTATTGTTATTGTTATTATTATTATTGTTATTATTATTACGTTATCCAAAACATAAGTTGATATCTAGTTTCGTATCACCATTCCAATATAATATCTCTATACTGCCCAGCCTTATTGTTTGCATAAGAACATTTTAACATTTTAAACAGCAGGTTTTTCTCTACCACTATAAGACTCAGGTGTTGCACAGACGGAGCCAAGATCGGTATTATTTATTGTTTTGGTTGTGTGGTTTTATTTTATTAATGTTGCATTTATTTAGGATATTTCAATATTTTCTTGCCATATTAATTCCAAATGTCTGAATATTCTTAAGAATGAAAAACGCTCTTTGAAACGACAAACATATCGCTCATCGCCATCATTTCTGGGCCAATTTATCGTCCAACCAAAGCAGTTATCGCGTCAGGCGTGCTGTCACTAGAATGTGTGCTGTACACACTTTGTTTACCTGTTTAACTGCCGTTGGCTGGCCTCTCCGTGTTCGAGGGGTGTGTTTACAGCCCGGTTTACCATTCAACTTTCTTTCATCACCTGAAACACCTGGGTTTGTTGGCACGTCTGCTGCGTGGATCAGTAGCCTGAACAGACAGGAAGCTCAAAGCACTTTGATGGTATTTATCGTCCGCATGACAAGCACTTTGAGCACCCGCAGTGACTGCGTGAGTGATGTGTCGACCAAACCTTGTTGCTCCTCGCCGTCTGCTTTGTGTCCAGGGTGTGGCCCTGCTGAGTGCATGTCCTGTCACTGAAAAGGGCTCATTCAATTGTTCACACACACTCACTGATGATCACTGATAAGTCACCCACAAGCAAACACACACATACACACACG
The DNA here is from genome assembly GCF_900634415.1 of Cottoperca gobio. NCBI lineage: Eukaryota > Metazoa > Chordata > Actinopteri > Perciformes > Bovichtidae > Cottoperca > Cottoperca gobio. The sequence continues at coordinate 6,231,263 of NC_041362.1, read as the reverse complement.
GTTGTGACTCCTTCGCACTTATTTTCTGTTGCCTTTACACGTTTTCTTTCTCTCTCTGCTGCCCGAGGATACCGTGAAGGAGCCTCGCCAGTAAAGCTGCATCTCTGACATTCTGATCATTCCACCTATTTTAACTCTTTCCAAGTGACCTCCCTGCTTTGAAACCAACGCCTACACTGACGCTCACCTCTTCTGAGTGCTGGTTGAATGCCATGCCGCTGTACATGCCACATGGACGGGTGACTGGAATATTACCCCAGTTAGTCACAGGTGAACCCCCCCCCCCCCCCCCTTTGAAATACAAATGAATCACCTCTACCCGACTTATGAGTCATGTTTCATCCAGATGATGTCAGACATGACAAACTACCTAAAAGGTCTCCTGCACGTCAGAAGTGTTTACATTTGGCTTACAAGAGGAAGTGTTTTATTTGACTTTCATGTGTCACCATGTAACATACCTTAATGTATCTTTGAGTTATAAATAACACAGATCTGATAACAAATGTGATCATCATTCGCTCTGAAACAAATGTCATAATTTGTATTTAATTGCGTAGCTTTAACCTTTTTTAATATATATTTTTAGTGAAACATTTCCTATTAAAATAATTCAGTTAAATATTTACTATAATTTAATTCCATTAATTTAAATTAATTAGATACACTAAGGCTGCAACTAATGATTATTTTCATTATCACTTAATCTGCTGATTATTGTCTCGATTAACCGATTATTTGTTTTCTCTATAGAACATCAGATAACATGTAATAAGCTGTAAATAAAATACACTTTTAATAATAATAATACATTTTATTTATAGAGCGCTTTTTAAAAGGTACTCAAAGACGCTTAAAATAACATTTTAATAACATGTTAGTAACATCCTCAACATCTGAGAGTGTAAATGTCACCTGCTGCTGGGTGACTTCAGCCCTAAGAGGATTTATTACAAAGATTCTGCAGTATTTGTTTCATATTTCTGCTTCACAAAGTCGACTGCCAATGCTTTTATGATAACAAGCTGCACAAAGCTTATTTAATGCAGGTTATTGCAGGCAGGGTGTTTATAATCGTGATCATTGCACATCACTTTATATAAAGTCTTTCAATCCAAGGCAGATGTTTTAGATCATATTCAGGCATCATCTTTTCAAATGAAAACAAACTCTCCCCACAGCGCAGGTGTCATACTTCAGCAGTACTGGAATGATTTGTTCTAATTTGATTAGATTAGCTCTGAGGTAAACCACGTGTTAAGGAGATTCCCAGATTCCTGGATCCTAGAAAAAGATTCAACAACAGAAAATAAAAGGAAAACATCATGCCCTTAAAGATTTGTCTTCTCGATTTTCCTTTTGCTGTAAAGTTTCTGACTTCCTCACATACCAGGTTGTCAGTGTCTCCCCTTTGAAGGTCATCTCTTTCAGAATCTACAGCGCTCTTAGCTGAGCTCCATCTTCCCACATGAAGACGCAGAGGGCGACCTTGCTGTACTTGGTCCTATTTTTCCAAAAGTTCTGCCAAGATTTTAAAGCCATACCTCAGAGTCGTAAAGCTGCAGGCCGCCAGTAAAACCTCTTAAATGAGGTACTTAGGTTAACTGTATAAGCCACAATTTGCATTGTATAAATTTACATTGTCTCTCTGTTTCATCAGCTGATACGTCTTGGGAGTGATGCACTGGCTTCCCCTGGTTGCCATGGTGATTGCCTCGGCCCTGCCCTTCCCTCACAACCCCGTGTCCAGGATCGCCGCAGCGACGACAGAGCATCGTCATGACCCGGCTGCTCGCCTCGCTGCTCCGCCTGTGGACTACAACTTCCATAGAAATGCCTCGCAAAAGGACTACAACATGGCTGCTGCTCTTAGCCAACACACCAACAGACAAAACCTCCAGAACCGTAAGGATTATGTGAAATCCTCCGCTGAAGAAAAGACTTCCACCTTCAAAGTGGAGACTCAAGGAACATATCAATCTAATAGCAACTCAGGCAGCGATGACAAAAGCCGTGTGGATGTTCCCACAGAAGAAGGAACGCTCAGGACCGAGGATATCTCCCAGGATAACTCTCTACCAAAGGACTACAAAGCTGACAGCAGCAGCAGGCGAGATTACGCCAGTTTTGTGGACTTCTCCAAGAAGGACAATCTTCAGGACTCTACAGAAAGACTGTTGTCGGTTTCTACTGCAGAAACCCATAATGCCGTCAGTCCTGCTGCTAATCTACCGGGTCAAAGAGTACCAGAACCAACTGTTCCCTCGGAGAAGCTGAGAGATGCACCTGCAGTCGGGACGGGAAGCTTGAACCTGGAGGCAGGGCTGGGTCTGGGGACCGGGCTGGACAATATCTTAGATGGAGGCCAGATGTTTCTGGATGCACATCCGCGAGTCCTGTTCTCTCCTTCCCCGTCGCCTCCAGAACACCCGCCTCTCCTGCTTATGTTGGAGACCGGCCTGCTGGAGGAGGACAGGGACGGAGAGGAGCAGGAGGACATGGACGGACACATTGAGGGTCACGGGGACCGGGCGATCGACAGGAGCACGACTCTGAGTTGGGCAGACTCTTCCGGAGTCACCGAGGTTGCCCATCCTGTGAAAAGGGATAAACGCTCACACGTGATCGACAGAAGGAGAGGGGAGAAGTCGGTGTGCGAGTCGGAAAATGTTTGGGTTAATAACAAGACGACCGCCATCGACTCCCACGGTCAGAAGGTCACCATCTTGCAGGAAATCCAGACCCAGACAGGACCACTCAAACAGTACTTTTTTGAGACTCGATGTCGCAAGGCCGAGCAGCTCAGCAATGCTGGCAGCTCGAGGGTCGGCGCGGCACCGAAATCTATCGGGACGGGCGTTGCCGGGGCCGGCTGCTTGGGCGTGGATAAAAAACAGTGGGTGAGTGAGTGCAAAGCCAAGCAGTCGTACGTCAGAGCGCTCACCAAAGACGCTAACAACAGAACCGGATGGAGGTGGATCCGCATCGACTCGTCCTGCGTCTGTGTGCTGCTTTCCAGAACCAATCAGGCAGTGGGGAGGGAGGTCTTGACGAGGAAGGGGAGAGGCTGAGAGAGAGCGAGAGAGAGCGAGAGAGAGAGAGAGAGAGAGAGGAGGGGGGGGAGTAGAAAGTGACACAGAGCAGAGCAGCTGTGTGACATCCTTCTGTGTGCACTTCCTTAAACATGATGGATTTGGTTATTTCTCTCTCTCTTCCATCCCTCCCTCCAAACGACTTTTGAATAAAACAAGGAGACCTCAATACTAGATCTTAGGGAAAATTGTCATATATAGAGATTTTTACTGTTTTTGTATGGTTTTATCTTTCATAATCTAAGTTATTTTTGATTAGTATGTAAGCATGTGTATGTCTTTGATATTAATATATTCCTTTATATGTGTACAATATGACACCAGTATACCTTTATGTATGCAGCTATGTATATCTGTGTGTATTTATAGAAGAAGTCTTCATGGAGTGGTAGGTCTCTCCAGTGTCTGATGATAATTCCAGCCTCTGGGCCGCTCGGGTTGTGAGAGGAAGGAGCGCCACCTACTGAGGCTCCATTTTACTACTCCCATATGGATTACCATGATTGTGACAGGACAAACTACAGCGTGGGCACTCTTTTTTTAGCATAGTTTCACTCAGGATGTGACAGTTTTATAGCAGGAAGCATCTCCGTGTGGAACTTGTTCAATGTGGTCCATGAATGTAAAAACCATGTGGTTTGTAAATGACATGACAAACAAACAAGCTAATTTTACCATCTGCTGGTTTGTTCAGTTTGCCTGCCAAAATGTGGTAATAAAGGATCTTTGTACTCAGCTCAATTATTGTCACGCCACTTAACTGATGTAAATATGCAGAATTTAATTCTCAGAGCACTCTGGGATTTATTTTGGAGAAGAAAATGCATCATAAATAGTTTCACTTCTGTAATCTGCTGAAGCTCGGAGGCAGTTTCATCAACTTTTTAAAATGCATTTAATAGTAGAAGTATTCTGCTCTGTTACTTATGTAAAACTATCAAATCCATCATTTAAAAATACTCCATTACAACATTTGTGTTCAAAATCTTACTCTGCAAAGTTATTAGGGAAGTAAGAAATGTAGGATGTATAAAGTGCAATATTTGGCGGAGTAAAGTGTACAAGTATTAAATTATAATTAAGCAGTTGAGTACTTAGTACCTGCAGAAGGGAAAGAATAAAACAAATCTACGGTGCAAAGAAAACTTGAGAATGAAGTTTGCGATGATCAGCAGATCCACCTGGACCGCTTTATTTTCTTTTTTCTTTTACATCACCATTTTCATCATCATCATCATCATCATCATCATCATCAGTTTATTTTCCAGATGATATTTCAATTTGTATTACTATCACTTTTATCATGGAAATCTGTTAAATCATTGCACAATTTGTTCTCAAAATGTGCACATACAGTAGCGTATTTGAATGACCATTTTCAATATTTCATATTTACTTTTAAAACTAGTTCAAATGAAGTCAAGAAGGAACCGAACATATACATACATTTATCCAATACATACCTAAAGAAAATAAATAGATATCGTAAAAAATAAAAAATACAACTGAAAAAAATACACACATTTTACAAATTGATCCCCAGGCTCCCAACCCCTGTAGGTTTATCATACAGATATATATATTTTTTTAAAGACACCTCATATCATCTTCACCACCAAAAAAACGTTTTTAGGTCATTGTCGTTTGTTTGACATGCATCGTAAACACAGAGGCTAAAGGTTTTGTTTCCTGGGCTTCCTCGGGCTCGCCCTCTCTCCCTGCCTCTCTCTGCTCTCACCCTCCAGAGAGCTCTTGGTTACTGTTATGGCTTGTGTGTGTGCAGTAAAATGACCGGCTTCTGTCCATCTTTTCAGTTTCTTTTCTCTCTCTCCTCCCTGTGAGTCGCTGTTTTGTCTCTCTGCCATCATCAGGAATACCCAAGACCCTGAGCTGATGATTACAAGTCATGAAGTGCGACATTGTGGAGGGCCAGTGAGGAGTCTGACCTCAATGTCATGCCTTCCTAAATATATGTAACGCTTTGGTACCACTTTCTAATAAGAATATACTTCAGGAAATATCTTTTATTAATGACTAAAGCTGCATTTTGGACCACAGATCTAACGTCTCATTATTAACGTGTGACTCTTTACATGAAGTTCCTCATACTTAGCTACTAAATTCTGCAGTTATAAATGTCAATATAATGTTGTGATATCGTGTTTTTTCCCCATAAGGTAAATTATGTGATACTTATCTAGAAAGTATTAATAAATGATGTATTAAATGATGTTGTAATCATGTTAGTATTGCACATGGAAAAAGTTGCGAGACTCCCAGATACGAAAAAGAAATTGGAGAAGATCAAAGAGGGCTGACTCACTTCCTTTTACTTCCTAGTAAAAAGCACCAAAAATGCTGGATCCTACATTTCCCATAATGCAACTAAGTAGTGTCTTAGAACTCCTCCAGCACCACAGAAGACATCATACAACTGTTTTTACAGGCTGAGAAGATCTACTCATGACAGGTAAACTGAACTTCATGTGAAAAAGAAATTGTCAGAGTTATTAACTCTTTGTCAAGTACGCCTTTTCAGAAAGTGGAACCAACACTAACTTTATGGATTTCCTGCCATCGACATCATGAACACGATGCCTCTGTGGCCTCGCTCCACCCTGTCCCATCCATCTCTGTGCCTTTGATCTCTATAATGGGGTCCCTTCAAAAGAGATTACTCAGCCTATCGGCTTTCAAGGTGCCAATAGACAAAGCATGAGGAGGGTCCCTGTGATGTGGTCGGAGACAAACAGTGGTCTGAACTCGGACGTGTTTTACTACACCACTCCGACCAAGTGGGGACACTCGGTCCCCTCTGACGGGCCCATAGAAGCCGACAATAGAGCCAACATGGCTGACACTGGACACCGTGAGCAGAAAGGAGAACACTGGTGTTGTTTGGAGTTGAAACCGGTTTATGTCCATCCGGCCATTTCCCCCAATCAGTTTACAATTTTAATTTAAATCTAAACTTTACGGTGAGGTTAACTTCTGCCCCGGCTCTTCTTTAAAAACACCTGTTGATGAGCAGAAGTTATAAGGCGACACGTTTAGTTGTTGTTTCAAACTGTAAGAGAACAAATGGCAGCAAGTAGTGGTTTCCTCTGAAGGTAGGAAAATGAGCCCTGATATTGCCAACTCTGCTGACTGTGTGCAGACTCCGACAGGAATGAAGAGAGGGGGAAACCTGCGCGACCGGCACAAACCGACCCAACATTGGTGTTGCACCTCCGTTATACATCAACCCCACAGCACAGTCACTCTGAGAGAGGAAGAGCAAAGACAGGACGACAGGAAGAGAGAGACAAAGAGAGAAAACAGCTGATCCCATTCAACCTTCTAAGTCTGGTCGGAAAATACATTCATACATTCTTCATGTCATTTTCCCCTTTATTCCTTTGCTTCTGTTATTGCAGAATGGTCAGACCGATAGATTTATTTTTAAGTTAAATGGTTATATTCATTGCTTCTTTCTCCGTGGACGAGCGAGAGGATCCTCTAGTCCCAATCCAGTCAGCGCCCTGAGGAGAGAAAGAGCATTATTCCCACATCATTGCTTCCGTGGCCTGAATTCAAGTCGGCCCAAATCCCCACAAACCAAACCCACTAATTAAAGATGTTAGGAGGACTGACACCTAAATTCCCACGCTCAAACCGATCCACCTCAACAAACAAATACATAAAACAATGAGGCTGAAAGAAATGTGCCAGGCATATGTGAAAGGCATTGCCTCACCACACAGATAAAACCCCATGGATTTAAACAGTACTCGACAGTTAAATTAAAGTGTGTTCTCACCTCAGCCCCTCAACAGGAGTACGTCCTCACTGAGGCAGATTCACCCCGGGCACCAGAGCTGGCTGTGTAGGAGAGCGGGAAACAGACACAGACGGGGTCATTATCGTTACTGCGTGCCTTAAACAACACTGACCTTCCACAGGCATTCCTATTAAGAAGTGGAATGAGGGATAATAGTCTTCCTCTGTACTTTGAAGCGTCTGTTTCTTGTTATTGCTTGTTCCTTTGCTAAAGGAAAGAGAAAATTCCTCGGCCAAACTAATGGCAGAGTAGCGCGAAAACAACCAACTGCTGTGTTGCGTGCGACTCTGGTTGTGCATTTGCAGCATCTTAAATAACATGGCTGAGAAAAAGTGTTTCTGTTCAAGGCTCATTTTGGTGATGAGGTTGATCCAACCTCGCAAACTCGAGCCATGTGGTTTCTTGACAACAACAAAAAAACAAGTTTTATTTCTCAGAAATGTGTGGCTTTAATCTCAGATTATCCTAAAAAAGGAATTCCACACATTTCATTTCAGAGAATATCCCAAAATAATTCAGGTTATCCTTCTGCCTCTTCCCCTCCTTGGTTTTCTTTTCTGTTGGTGGTTTTGAATCCTGCACACTAGTGTTTTATTTTTTTTATGTTCTTTTCGGGGACCATTAAAAAAAAAAAAAATCACAGTAAATATATACAAATATATGAATGATCTGTGTGTAGTTATATTAATTGCACTGTGGGTAATTAATTGTTCTAAGTGCTTGGTATTCAGCCCTGTAGGTTACATAGACCTTTTGCCCTGACTCCTGTCATGCTCTTCATGTGAGCGGCGCGATATAGAGTAACAGGTCTTCACACATCGTCTAAATTGAGACGCGCCTCGAGGGCTCGGAGGAGCCGCGCAAATGTGAATATGAGAGCGAAGGGGTCATAGGTCACGGTTCGTACTCACCATCACTCTGAACCTTTCTCAGGGTAACGGAGGGCGTGGAAATGGCTGAGGCACGGAAGTTAGCAGGCAGGGTCTCGGCGGAGTCGGAGGTCACGCCCCGTAGGTCTTTCTCTCTAAACATCTTCCTCCAGGAGGGCGAGCGGGTGAACGTCTTCACTCCATCCTGCCACAAAGACAAAGTGTGTGAACATCACTTCATCAAATCTGTATTTTCTTCTTATTTCTTTGGGCTGATTTAGCACGCTGACCTCATCAGGTCGTCTGTCGGTTCCCATGGAGAGGAGGGAGTTGTACTCTTGCTCCAGGAGCTGTCTGGCCTGCAGGAGAGAGGTGACGCAGAGCTTTGAGATTCGTTTGGACTTTGCAGATGACACATTTTCAGGACGGGTGTGCTTTGCTGCCATTCATTAGTTCATGTTTGAATATCATGCCTGCTTTAAACCAGCGCAGTTGGAACTGGAAAGGGTCAGAAGAGGCTTGTTACTGTTAAGTATTGTTCAGGAATTTAAAGCCTTTATTATAGACCGCAGGCTGGAGCCAGGAAATGATGCAGAGAAATACAACGAAGGTTCCTGGAAACATATCATACATATAAGATCAAAGGACATTTGACTTATGTATTCTTTATGACAAAACCCCCCACTTATTATCCCAAATATTATTAAAGCCTGACAAAAGTTAATCTGCCTTGCTGACATAAATAGAGGCTACAATTATAATTTAATGCTATTAAAGACGCTTTTTAAAGCATAAAAGAATAAAGTTAAGAAGATGTAAAGCCTTCGTTCGGCAAAGGAAATTGTCCTATATATTGTCCTCCTCCACTTGGATGTTTCATCACTGTGCAAAATAGTGTATGTGCAGAGTTTGTCTTTAATCTCAGTTTAACAATTGGATGTTTGATGATTTTACGCCGTCACAATTAGTTTGGAAGCCAATCATTGTCCAATAAGCAACTTAAGCTGAAAGAAAGTGTGAGTTTTTTTAACCAGGTAATTGAAGTCATTTCATATGTGGTCAAACTAAAGCTGGCGCTCCAATAGTCAAACGGTTAGTGTGTATACCATATAACCATAACGCTGATGATTCAATTCTGGCTTGGCACATCTCTCCATGTTTCTAGTCGACACTCAAATATATTAAAAAAAGAAAATGCCAAAAAAATACTAATCTAAAAAACATGCTTGGAGGTCTTTACGTGCGTAACACTCTCTTCTCTCCCCACTACAGCACTAACTCCACTTCATACAATACCTGTGTGTTCTGATTGGGGATCTGCAGCAGCAGGGCCAGGTCAGTGTAGTCAAAGGTGTCGTCTAAAGCCAGCAGAGACCCATGGACGCCGCTCTCGCGCAGGTTGTCGCCGTACTCCTTCAGACCGATATTCTGCACCCAGCACATCACACGCTCATTGGACCACACCATCACATCTGGGAGGGAAGAAGAAGAAGAAGAAGAAGAAGAAGACGGTGAAGAGGAGGCACCCATCTGCATACCGTTTTTAGAATCAGATCAGGTTTCCTAACGTTCTGCTCACTTCCTGAACTTCAAGATGGATGAAACATGCAGGCTCATTAATGGTCTTCTGAGAAGGTTAAATGACCTGTTAACGTCTGATGAGTGATCAAGAGAAACTGTGAAATCTTCCTGCTGCACTTATTTATTCTCTGACAGGTAAAGCTTATTATTCGAAAAGACCAAAACTCACACAATTCATCACTTAAGGAATTCTTCTGTGAGGCAATCAGCCAAGATAAACTCGCTGTAAATGTACAACATGTGTATTCCAAGGCACAGCGGTGGGAGAGGCAGACTTACGGGATCGTTTAATGACTGCGCCTGTTGACATTTATAACATTTCTAATCATTATCCAGCCAAATTGCACAGTTTATAATCTCTTCTAAGTATGAAGAGAGGGAGCATTAAATAAGGGGTGGTCCAAATCCTGAGAAAGTAAAAGAATGTTACGGTTTATTGAGTTTGGGAAACAATTTATTTTCTATTTTTATTGCCACGTACGTTTAAGAGATGTAGTACAGCAAGTGGCACTGCAGCTGCCACTATTAATACTTACATAAAATAAACAACAATCTGGTGGGAGGCCGGGCACCAATACTGTTCTCTATTAATGTTAATAAAGCAGCTCTTCAAATGAAACCTTGTAAACGTGAGGTTAAAGTACATGATCTGTATTCTACTTTGTGTACAGGACACTTTGTATTGTTTATTATATGATGATTGAAGGGATACACCTTTTAGTAACATGTCCCTCATTCCTGATGAGTTCTTCTGTATAGATGAAGCTTTTGTTTTTGTTTAGCTTGCAGCAGGAGACGAAATGATTAGTTTGCAGTGAAATGTTAAGACGTTACTTGTTTGTGCATGGAACAATACATAACATAACTAACTGACTAATAAGTCTAACAGATAAATACATAAAGTGACAAAGTAATACTGTGTAATAATAATATGCTTTGATAAAAAATGAATAATAGCAAAAATTGTGTAAATAATGAAACTGGATATAGCTGCATGGGTTTATATAGTTCAAAGTGAGGTTGACAGGGTCAGAGAAACATACTGAGATGATGGCCGAGAGAAAAGGGGCTCACCTTTGTTCTGATGAACACTCTCTTCTCTCCTCCTCTCCAGCTCCTTGCGATCATAGTTCAGACGCTTCAGGCACATGATGCCGTAATGCAAACTGACCCTGGGAGAAGTCAAAGAGGGTTGAAGCGGGTTAACGGAGGGTGTGTTTCCACTCATCTGGACTAAAAAGGCATCAACACAATCCAACACTTTTGACCCCGGGACTCTTTAAAAAGAAAACTTAAAAGAGGTCCTGGAGACACACACCTGAGCAGTGTCACAACAACAGGAAGTCTCCCTACACGTCATGTGACACCTAAATACAGAGAGTGAAAACACGCAAGAGCCGAGCTCTACCTGTGGAAGCTGTCCACCATTTTGAGCTGTCCTCTCAGCTCCTTCTTGGTCAGGTGGTCCAACATGCGGGCATCCACCAGGGACTCCATGAAATAGCTGCGGTATAGTGGCAGGCCCAGGCTGGGCAGCCAGTCGTTGCCCACCCACTCATGATTCATATCGCCATAGGCCAGTATCTGGAGGGGACAACCACAGATGATCAGCGCTGATTCACGCTCGGCTTCATATCTGATGCTAGTGCAGGTCAGCAGCTCATGACTCACTGCGGTTAGTCTTACTAGAGATATAACTAATGACAAATATGCATCACGTTGTGTTAATTCGGACTTGTCAGTTGATCCTTACCTGATCCCAGCTGAACTCTTTGAACTCCTGCAGTGCCGAGGGAAGAGAAGAGGCAGACAGACAGAGACAGAGCCAGAGAGAGTGATGTGGAGGTGGTAAGAGAAAGGGGACCAGGGGTCAAGAGCAGTGTGGAGAGATAAAGAGATGATGGAGGAGAAGCAGAGGATGGAGCAGCAGCAGCGGCAGCAGGAGAAGAGGACAAAAGGAAGGAATAGTGTGTTAGTGAACGGGTAATTAGTTGGAAGCAGTTCACACTGAAACAGCAACCAGAGGGAGTGAAGAAGATGCTCAACACTATGTCCTGGGCCCACAAAGAAAGAGATATAAAGTGGTAGAAATTCAAAAAGTGAAATAGAGAGAGACAGTGAGAGAAAAGGGAGAGAGGGGAGAGACTCATCAACATGATTCAGACCGGACGAGAAGCTTAAAATAATTCTAAATAATAACGAAACACATAGAAGAGACAGAGACAGGACAGCAGGGGCACTAACCGGAGGCTTGGTGGCTGCGTTCAGGGTCTCCATCTCTGCGTGGGTCATCCACACGTTACTGGTCGACTGTGAACGAGAGAAAAGTGAAGCAGTGAGATAAAAACCACATATTGCCTTGCCTGCCTAAAGAACCGACTCAACGCTTTTGTTGCAACAGAAAAAAGCCACATCACAAGACGTCGGCCGACCACCGCAGCAGACTGCTTTCTCATCGCCATGGTGATTTTGATGAACAAGCGGTTCAACCGGTTTACGTAAACTGAAATCTGTCGAGCAGAATTGTGTGAGTGAGTGAACACATTAATATGATTCCTGCTGTAAAGAAATACAAAAGCCAAGCGAAGGATTGGGAAAGCCAAGGCCATTTGTTCCAAAGTAGAAGATGGCTTTTGGATATTTGTGACTTTATCTTCCTTTTAACAGGAGACATAAAACGCAGAAGCACAAATGCATGTGCGTGCAACAGTTTTACTACATTTTTCAACATCTGGTTCGTCTTTGTCGCTGTGTGAGAAGGCAACATTTGTAGAAAATGTAGCCTCTATGCCAAGTTTTGTTTATCACCACCAGTGGAGTTTACTGTCATTCTCTGAGGGAAATACACTCATGACCATGTCCTGACATCATACCTATTTGATGTCAGTTTTTTATTTCTGAATGCTATTATTAGTTTCTGCTGCAAGTCTCCAAACAGGGATCATTAACATTTCAACTGACACCTGGTTGAACATGTACCTCATACTGCTTATCCGCCTGCTCTATGCTCTGCATGGAGAAGGCTTTACGACCTGAGAACGTTTGCGGTCATAATTTCACATGAGTGTGTTAAATGTGTGTGAGTCTCACAGAGCGGGTGCTGGCCGGAGCAGAGGGGCTGGTGAGTGAAACCATCTCCTGGATGGCCAGCCGCAGTTTGAGGCGGTGAAGCGGGTTACTGATGCCAATCTCCCTCTGGATCTCTGTGTCAGACAGGTTGGCCATGATGGCGCCACTCTTCACGTTGGAGCGACAGGCTGCAACGTACCACGCCGGCATTCCCACCCACAGCTGGAGGGAGTCAGACCACAGATTATATAGATAAATGGTATATGGTTTCAAATGACGTTCTTTAATTATTATCTCCCACTCTTTAGGTTTCTGTGATGGCACAGTACCTCCAACCAAGAAACAACGGTGGGTCCGTCCCAAGATGCAAAGGGAAGTCCTTGGCGACATGCTTCTTCCAGTAGCTCATGCCTGGTAAGAAGAGGAAGAGTTACATTTTGGCGCTATTCAAGAGAGAGATCAAAATATGTGGCAATAGACAATTTCTTTTGGTCAAACATATCCTTATGGAGGTAAATGAAATGCACAATGTAATGGCTGTAGAATGAGAGCATCAGCGTTTCCATTGGTTCCCTATAAGCCTCGCTTTCACTCTGCAATTCTGTCTGCCACCAGCTACGATCTCCTGGGAAAATGACGGCGCTCATTGCCACTTTATTCTGACAACCAACAAAAATAGGGACATAATTCACAAACTTCTTCTTGCTGCGACGGTCTTTATCTGCTGGACCCAGAGTCCCAGACTTGTTTATCCCCATCGGGTCTCCAGGGGCCATGTCTTCAGAGGGTGTAGATGCTGGAAGAGACACAGTGAGGTCAAAGGTCACAAGAATGAAAGATAATATAGATATGAATACTTCGCATCACTGAGTCAGTGATTAAAAGAAGATGCTGACAGTGTGGATTACTGATATACAGTCAGAGTTATCCTCCATCTGTTTACCAAGAGAAGATGATCCATCCCGCCCAGGTTGGCCCATCCTTCCTTTCTCCTTCTTCCCAAAAAGCCGACCGATGGAAGACTTGATGCTTTTCTTCTTACTGGACTTGTGGAGAGAGTCTTGGCTGCTGTTGGAGCTGCTGCCATCTGCCGAGAGACTGGAAGGGACAAAGGAAATCACTAAGGGGGGGAAAAGCCCGATGAGGATTAAACCGTTGTATTTGATGTATTTAATGTGCGGCTGCCTTACCTGCGAAACTCCCGGGGGTCATCGAGCATTGCTCCTGGATGGGTGAGGGTCATCCTTTCCAGTCGTAGTGCGCGAGGAGTGGACGGAGGCGTCGAGTCAAGAAGAGCGAGGGACCGGTCATCATCTTTGCTGTTCTGAATTACCAAACGTAAAAAGAGCAATTTATAAAAACATGGAGCGCTTGGAGACATTTCTCCAGCTGAATCATTAAAAACCTGGATGGCTTGAAATGATACTTTTACCACAAAGTAGACCAACTCTTTCAGGCTACAAACTAAACTAATCTTCCAACCAAAGTAATGTCTCTCTGAAGACAAACCACACACATAAAGATTTGTTCCACCACCTCCGCACATATTTTTGAGAGGCAATTATCGTGTATTATTTTACACAAACAAACATGGACGGTAAACCAGCAGCAGAAACAAAACAAGTATTAATAACCTGCACGCCAATGCAATCCAGTAGATTGTGAAATCCTTTGGTTATTAGTTGCCCGTTGATTAAATATGTGTTAGTGTTAACAACGTTTGGCACCCCAGTATAACTCCAGTGTACTGTAATGTTTATGCATTCACGTATTGACAGAATAATCAACTAATCCCGACTGGGAAATTCCCGTGAACGCCTCTTCAAGTCGGAACAAAAAAAGCTCCACCTCTCGTGTCAAGATGTCGACGGCCAAAAACTGTTATTACGCCTGGTAATTATCCGGGGTCCAACAATTATTGCTTTTACTCCCACTTTCAACCCTAAACATAGAAAGTGGGACAGGGTGTACCCATTGACCTTTGACTTCTGTCTCATTTTGGTCACTATAACTCAACGTTACCGTCACATTTGAGTTTTTGACGGGAGCTGTTGTTTTTAGCTCCATTACTGTCCTCAGCTGGTTTTTATCTTCCTCCTTCATAACTTGAACCATTCTGTTCTGAACTCCCACATGAGTATCATCACTTCCACCTCACCGCTGACTGCATGTTTGACGTTCATTTTTTGAAATCCGGCCATTTCGGAAATGCTGCAACCGCCGTGCCTGGCACCATCCATCATGCCATCCTACCAAGCACGTGAATCAATCTTACCCAATGTAACATGCTGCTGGTAAAGAATAACCAAACTTCTCTGACCCTGTCTGCATGATTTACTTGTGTTTTATTTACATGACTCACTGTCTGGAGGAGCTGCTTGCATAAACAGGGAGATGGGATAGAGAGGCATGATAAAAAAGGTTAACACAGGACAGGAATAGAAGCCGTACTTGTCTATCAGTCTCGCGAGCCGGGGAGTGAGGCAGGCGAGGGGTGGAGTGTCCAGAGCTGGGAGGGGAGGGAGAGGCCAGGGTGGAGGATGTGATGGACGAGGGGATGAAGCCCCGTCCTGTGCTGTCTCTCCCCAGGGAGGACGGAGGGATGGGCGGACTGTCCAAAGCCACGCTGACCCGGTTCTCAATCTCTTCGGCCCGCAACTCCGTGTTCTCCTTCTCCTCCTGGATTAGTCTGGGATTGAAAGTGGAAGGTGAGAAAAAGAGGACTGAAACATTTAGATTGTACTTAAGTAAAGATCATCCAACAATAAACAGATCAGGATAGACTTAAAGGAATAGTTCCACATTTTGGAAATGTTACAAATAGTTTATTTTGAAGCTTTTTAGTTGAGTCAACGGATCAACTGTTAGCTGTGTCTGTAGATAAACAGATTATCTATAGAACATGTGAACATACCTACATGTGCTCAGAATATTCTCAACTAAAAAGCTGTTGAAACGTTACAAATACTCAAGAAACTATTTGTAGGTGGACTACCCAAAGAAAGTGTTACCCTCATGTCTGTATGATAAATATGATGCTACAGCCAGCAGTCAGTTAGCTTAGCTTAGCATAAAGACTAGAAACGGGGGGAAACATCTAGCCTGGCTCTTTCCAAAGTCAACTAAATCTGCCTCAGCAGCCTATAAAATAGCTAGTAGTTCAAACTAACTCTGACTCCAACAGGAAAATGCTGCTCGAACAAGCACTTTTACCTTTGGTCAATTTTGCTGATGATGCTTTTACTTAAATAGAGGCTTGTAGTTACATCGCTACTGGTCCTTAAATACTTCTTCCACCACTGCAGTTTTTCTTCAGCGTGAGAGAAGTGCTAATATGTTTATATTTGAGGCTGTAGTATGTGTTGGTGTTGTATCAGACTGTATTATGTTGAGAGGTGTTTCATAACTTCCCTCCCAGCTTCCTTACTTGATCTCCTTATTGATGGCCTCCAGCTGTTCCTGCAGCATGATGGCGAGGGTCTGCACGTCCGTCTGTCCAGTGGGGGACATCAGCTCGGAGCCAAACAGAGTCTCCCCGTCGTCCTCGTCGTCTGAGCAGCCCACATCCAAACCCGGCTCGAACCCAGTCCCCAGCAGAGCCCCGCTCTCCCAGTCTGGGTACTGCACACAGAGAGCTGAACTGTAGTTCTTCCATGAAAAAAACAAGAATTTCAAATTATGTTATGTTCCTTTTATCATAAATGTAATATCAACCTACAAGTGACAGAAACTCGAAGTCATTCCTCATTCTTCTACCTCTTAGAGTTGATTATACAACCTCTCTCAGCCTTAACTAGCTTCCATCAGAAATGCAAGAAACGCTTATTTCTTTTGAGGTTGAAAGAACCACAGAACTGAATTTATTGCAGGAATGATCAGAGAGAAACAGAGGGAACACATTTCCTGATGTTAAGGACTAGATATTGTTGCATATTTGGACAGTTTTTGTTGTTTAACAGAAAAGCTACTGATATTTCTAAGGTTTAAAGTTCAGGAATATGCAGATGGGTGAGAATGAATCTGGGTTTTTATTATTGTGGGTCTTAGGAATGTTTCTCACCTTGGTAGAGTCCTCTCTAGCGGAGCTCCAACGGGGCCGATGACTTAGCCTGACCATGCTCCCAGTGGAGGCGTTTCCAAAGGGATCCAGGTGAGTGGTGGAGCCTGCTGGGAGCGACCCACACCCGTGGGAATACCTCAACTCCAGAGCACTACCTGGCAGAGAGCGACTGGGGAGACGGAGGAGGAAAAAAGATGATAAAAAGTACGACGAAATGGCAATTATCCCTACAGGGTGAATAAGATTGTGGCGGCTACTACAGTGAAACAGAAAAACACATAAACATAACACAGCTGACAATATAAAAACAAAAAAATGCACAGTAGAAATATTAAAGAATAAACTCAAAATGTCCACAAATAGTAGAATATGATAGTAAAAAGAACAATACATCCAATATAAAACAATACAAAGAATATAACATGTGCAGAAAACTGGTGATTTATTTTGATGTAATGTGTGAAGTGCATCATATTCCCATTAACAGGTTTACAGAAGGCTAGAAGTGTCAAAAAGTGCAGATGAGTGCAATTTGAAGTGTTGGATCATGTATGTGTGTTTGGGCACCCAGCCAATCAGTGTGTGTCCATATCAACACTGTGTCAGCCCTGTGAGTGCTGACAGTGTTAAACGCCTCCAACATGCAGTGATTTATCGACAATGTCTGACAAGATAAGAGACACAACACTGCCGTCTTTACAGTCAGGCATGGCTGACGGCGCTGGAGACTCTTTAGAGTTTCACTGTCTGTGTCTAAATGGTGACAAACCTGGAATAAGAGCCCCCCTGCCTCGCTCTCAGCTGATCCAACTCCAGCTGAATCCGCTCGAGCTCCACTATCAGCTGGTCCTGAGGGTGGCGAACAGACAGAGTTGGTGAAAAAAGGAAACATATGTCTACTCTACTTAACTTTACAGCTAAAGGAACTGTAATGTAGCTAAGAGTGAAGCCTAGAGGCGCGATCACCTTGTTTGCCAGGAGATCATCCTGGAGTTTCTTCATGTTGGATAGTTCCTCAGAAAGGGCATTCTGGAGGTGGAAGAATGAGAAACTTTATTACTGTAAAATAAGTATATTCTTAATAAGAAACTGGACAGCAGGGTCACTGAACAGGTCTTAATGTAGGATTGTGTTATTTAAAGCTGCACAGGAGAACTGGGAAACATCATCATGAACAGATCGTTTAAAAGAGGCAAAACCCACATTCTCTGTGCTCAGAAAGTGCTTCGGGTGAATAAAAATAAGGGAAAATGGTTGGAAAATGTAAATAAAGTGCTGATAATGCACTAAAGGGAAGACAGCGAAGAGTTTGTGCTCCAAATGGTGTTTTTATTCAAAATCTTCACTTACCAAAGCAGCTGCACAACACTGTAATAATATAATGTCTGGTTGTAAATGCTGCTGGGAAGTTTAATCTGTATCAATGCATTATATTAATGTGATAATATGTTTTGTATGTACAGTAAGTAGTAACTAGATAAATGCAGTGCAGTAAAGTACAATAGCTCCCTCTGAAATGTAGTGGAGTAGATTTATAAAGTACTCAAAATTAAAAATTGTACTTAAAGTAGCTGTAAAATAAACATTCCTTGCACCACTTTTCTGGATGTAGGATTCCTGGCTGTTTTGATTCAGCGGCTTTGAACTTGGAATTTATTCAAGTCTTAACCGATCACTTCCTGGAGGGCAGAGAGGTGCGTGAACATACCTGACACCAGGACTTTATTTGGGGAAAAGGGACACATCTTTAGGGTCTTGATTGGGGGATTGAGACATTTTCTGCTGCAGCTTTACGAGGTTCAGGTCAAAATGAAGAGCTGCTGTGAATTCTGGCTTATGTCTGAGCAGTTCACCTTTTCTTCCAGAGCGGCCATCCTCTCCTTCAGATGGAGCTGCAGCCTCTCGTTGGACTCAGACAGTAGCTTGTCCACCGTGTCGGAGAGACGCTTGTTGTGTTCATCGTTCATCCTCTCCCTCTGCCTCGCCTGAGGGGGAGAGAGCGAGACGGTTGAGAGCGAAATAAAAGAAAAAAGGAGTGCGAGGAGGGTGGGAGGAGACTTAATAACAAGCATTCTGCTTGACTGAGAGCAACAAAGATTTATATCTCAATGTGCTCGGTCAAATAGAGGGTTTGGAAAATGTGTGCGCCTTTGTGAAGGCTGACAAAAGGAACGGCATGAAAGAGGGGGAGGATGAAAACAGAGGAAGAGAAAGAGAGATGGAGAAGCAAGCATGACTCACCCTCTGTAGCTCCTGGTTCTTCTCCTCCAGTTGCGCCTCCATCTGTCGCAGTCGCTCCTCAAAGTTACCATGACGCTTCCTCCGCCTGGATGATTGGAGAGGGAGGAAGCGGGGTTAAAGCCTGAGCCGTGTTGCGACACTAATACAAATTAACACAAAGGAAACAGCTTGTTGACCGAGTCTACCAATTAGTTACATGCCTGTACAGATCGCAGCGTAACAGGAAACTTTGTTTGCTTGTATCTTACAGGGCATTCATCTTATCCTTCCAAGGAAGCCGTCTTGCCTGTACATGCAAGAAGTAAGCGTGGCTATTCAGGAGGTTTGGCTACCTGGAGAGGAGTTCTTTTGGCATGAATGCACGTTGTGTTTACAGGAATGCTGGAGGTTAACATACGAGCAATTAAATCGGTCAGTCATAAAGCATTTTATGTGGCATGAAGTACAGTTCCTGACGTGTTGAGCGCCCAAGGATCAAATAGCTGAGCTGAATCTGTGCCCTGAGCTGGCTTTCATCTCAAGATCGTTTGCTTATGACGTACTTGCACCACTAGATGAAGATATTTGGTTTTCATCTGTCATTTCACACACACGCACACGCACACACACGCACACACACACACACACACACACACACGCACACACACCACACACACACACACACACACACACTATCAAGCAATTGTGTCTGTGCACACATGCATGCACATATTGCTGCTGTCAGGTGAACGTATTGCTATTCTAAAACTGTATGGGGATAAAAAAATAAAATATGCAGTGACACAGTCTTCTAGGCTGTCAGATAACTCAAAAAGTGCACTAACAGGGCTGGTTTGGTTTGGTTGGTTACACACATACACATGCATGCACGCAACACACAAACACAAACACACACACACACACACACACACGCACACACACACCTTGTTGAGTGCTGCCACTCTCTGGGCGAGCTGGGCCTCGATCTCAGGCAGCGTCTCAGCCCTCTGCAGAGTTTGCTGCAGCTTCTGTTTGGCATCATCCAGACGCTCTTGAAGCTGACGGTTCTTCTCCTCGCTCTGCAAGTAAAACAGGATGAGAGGCAGTGGAGGTGAAACTCCGAGCACGACATTGCAGAGTTTAGCAGACATGATTAAAACCACCGGGAGGGGAAGAAGAAACTTTGATAGCACGCTCTGTGTGCCAACATGAAACATAGCCAAGCTGCCAATCAACAGCAGAAACATGGGCACACACGGGGATGAAAGAGACTTTCCCCACCTGTCTGTACAGAGAGTCTTTGCTGGCCAACTCATTCTCCAGTTTATCTTTTGTGTCGTGGAGAGACGTCGCCTCCCTCTGGGCGCTCAGGTACCTGCAAACCAGAACAAAGCGGCAGACAGACGGAGCAGTGAGCGGAGCGCGTTTTGGAGGAAGGCAAAGAAAGTTCACGGAGAGACAACACAAACCTGCGTTCTAATGTGGTGATTCTCTCCTCCATGTCTTCCCTTTGACAGAGTGCCTGGGAGAATTATAGTGAAGAAAAGTATGTTAAGATTCTGATGCAGAAACAGAAAGCAAAGAAGACGAGAGAGAGGAAGTGGGATAGGGCAAATGTCAAGTTTAAATCATCAAAGGGAATTCACTGGGCATGAACGGCTCGTACCTGAAGAATGATAATGACTAGTTAATAGTTGTTGACAGCTTTCAGAAGCTCCCACTTATGCGGTTGCACAAGTCAGAGACAGGGGGGGAGGGCAGGGGGGAGATAAAAGAGCAGCGAGCGAGGAGAAGCAGTTAGAGGTGAAGAAGGCTCGACTGCCCCTCCTCCCGAAAAATGCCCCACACACCTTCAATCAGCTACCGGCACATCAGCCGATTACCGATGGCACTGTCACCATGGCTACAGTGTAGAGGCTCTGGTGCGTACAATAACAGGCGCTGCTGCCAAGTAGGCAAATGGCTTTGTTACCATAGCAAACTGTTACATATTTCTGTGACTGAACAAAATAGACTCTTTGTGCCAATGCGACAGACACACATGGTGGCGGTTTATTGTCTGTCAACAGCTCGGCGAGTCTCACCTCTTTCACATCCCTCTGTAGTTTCTGGTTGGCCTCCTCCGATCGAGCCAGCTCCCTCCTGGCGGACGTCAGCTGCTCCTCGATCTCTCCAACCTGACGGGAAGTGAGAGTGTGGGGATACAAGGCTGAGTGAGCACACATCATTTTCTGTCCGTTAGCATCTCCTGGCTTGTGTTTGTTTTGGTGAAAGCATTAGACCATAAGAGCGTCTCCGAATCGAGTACCTGTCTGCACATGAGAGCCAGTCTCTCTTTCAGCTGTCCCAGTTCCGACCTCTGTCGCTCTATCTCGCCCTCTCGCTGCCGGTCGACGTCTGCGTCTTCCAAGATGGACGAAGGTCCGTTTGGAAGCCGCTGAATAAGAAAATTCACGTAATGATGTAGTGGTGTCAATACATCGCAAACATTGATCTCTTGTTATGGGTTACACTTCATGTGGTTACAGTTTTGGACCTGTTGGCATGACTGAAGACTCTCAGTCTTGTTACTTTTCAACGACTCTTATAGACGGTTGAGAAGTTCATCTTTCAGTTTGTATTTTCAGGTTTCGACCGTCCCTCTGAGAGCACTATAGGTCCATCAGGGATGTCATCAGTAACAGTAGGCTATAGGTGATTCATGCTGAAACATTACATCTAACAGATCTCTGCTTTAATTAACTGGATTCATCATATTTACTGGAGGAAGTGATTTCTTGGTGTGAACCACAAGCTTCTTTATGAGGCGTCTACTTTTCTGAAATTGTTTAAGAAGGCGTCCCATTACCTCTTTGCCGTTTTCTAGTCCTTGCTGCCGTCGCTTGATTTGTTCCCTTAAAGACAAAACCTTAAACAACACAGAGGAGAATCGTCACTCATCACTAATTCACTGAAACCTGTGAAACAGAAACAGAAACATGGACTCACCTCTTGAGACGAGGTCTGCAGCTCTTCCTCCAGGGACGCCACTCGCTCCAAAGCCACCCGTAGTCTTTCCCTCACCTTCTCATCCAGAGCTTTGTGGTGCTCGAACAGAGATTTGAGAGCTTTTAGGACCTCTACCTCGCTGGAGACCCCGGCTGGGGACTGGGCCTGCCTCTTCACCACGGTCATCCTCAGGCTTCGCTCGTGACGGGACACCAGGCACTCCAGATGTTCCAGCAGCAGCTGGAAACACATGTGGTTCACATACAATAAAACCTCAGTGCACTTCTTATCTGCTATAAACAGTCTCAGATGATTAGAGTTCATATTCCACTGTGAATTCTTTCAGAAGAATCAGACCAGAACTTTAATCAACCAAATAAATAAAGAAGATAATGTTAGTTAATGATGTTAACTAACAATAATGTTTAACAGACGTATAAGTGCACTGACTCGTGTGTTGTTCCTCTCCGCCTTCAGCTCTGCTATCTCCTCCTCTCTCTCCAACAGCTGTTCCCGGCAGAGGTTCAGCTCTTTGGTCAGCACTGCAAACTCCTGCAGGGTCACAAGAGGGAGCTGTTATTGACTGGATGCTGCTGAGGTCATGATCACAAACACTCATCAAACTGTATCCGCGCTGTACTTTCACACAATTCCCCAAACCTGCCCTGTCTGCTTTCGATTGGGGACTTCCTTAATTTCCCAGAATGCCTCCGGAGAGCGGGGGAAAACTTGGTTCAGCTGGCTGGTTTTACAGGTGGAGGGATTAGTAACAAGCTAGCAGGGGAGGGAAGGTTCCCAAGCCTTAAGTCTTCTTTTGTTTTGTTTTTACTTTTTAATTATGAGCATTTTCACATTATAAGGACAGTAAGCAAATAAGAAAATACAAAAGCAAACAAATATGAAGTCATGGAATGATCACTTGGGATTTAGAATATTGCACACGGTACACACAATTATTATGAAAGATCTGTCTCATAGGAGAAATAAATGCACCATTTCTTCAAGCGTTTTTCTCCAAATTCTTTTTGGAAGATCTGCTCTAGTGCCTTGAGATTGCTTTAGTGCCTTGAGATTGCTTTTAGCTTTGAAAGGCGCTTCATAAATACAATCTTTTATTATTATTATTATTATTATGTAAGTGTTCAACAACACTGACAAAGAGAAGGGCAGGGAGACTGTTGCACTTGATGCTCGCAAGATCTTTAGGAGGTTAGTATCATCTTTACTCAGCCGTCAGGGATAAGTCTAAGACAGAGGGATGTAAATGTTGAACTAATACTAACAGCCGGGTTTTTTTGAGGTGATTGTTTCCAGAAAGTCAAGTCTTATGTCTTATGGCTGCGCTGCATTAAATCTGCACTGTCAGTAAAACATTTTTATTTCCTCCGTTGCTTCCTTAATTGATTTCTTCCCTGTTTGATTGATACGTGTTGAGTCAGAAGGTCAGTAAAAAGGCTGTTACCAAACTACATGGCACCATCTCTGCATGAGGTAGGCCATTTCTCTGAAAGGATACTAAGCACACCAGTAAACACACACAAAGACTGCAGAATGTAACTTTTGCTGCCAGTATTTTCCGCTAACCCACACAGCGCAATTACCTACAGTGATTGTATTACATTAAACAAACATGCACAGACATGCAGCTACGTTTCAACTGAAAGAGGAAATCTCTCCACACAGCAGCTACAGTACAATCTTTGCCATATCCACCAGTGTTCACACTTAACGGCCAAAGGGAGTCTTAAACTAGGCCTCGATATAAAATCTAACAACCAGGTTTATTGCACGTGCTGCACCTGAAATTGGTTTAATTGCGCAATAACCAGGACTGGCTGTGCGTTTGCCCGTCATTAAAACAAACGCCTGGAGGTTAAACGAGCATGAGAGGAGCTGGAATGACGCCAGCACTAATGTCTTATATTTCCAATTGACAGCAGTCCAGTAAAATTGTTGTGATTTTGTGTAATTTAATCCAATTATGTATAATGTGACGTTAGCTACATGATCGTTATGATAAAGATCTATTGCTTTTAGTCAAATTAAATGGTGTCTATGGCAACAAATCAACAAAGAGAGGATGAGTGACATCATGGAGTACAAGTCTAACTTTGAGCAGAGATGATGTCTTTGTTTCTGTAACCGCAGCCCTCCACTGAACACGAGATCAGATGCACACATACTGTCGCACGATCGCTCGCCCATGCACTGATTGTCCTCTCTGCTCGTGTGTGATGGTGGCGTGATACACACATGACACAGTACACGACCGTCCTCCGCCACGTGTGTGCCCAATCATGTGTGTTTAAAGAAAATAAAAATAAATAACTGCTTATGCAAACGAGTCATTAAAGGGCACTGATGCACGGCGGTGCTGCTGTTATCTTTGCTCTGTGTTCAGTTTACCCACACAGGCGCTTAAACAGGCGCCTAAACCTCACACCCTCTCGCAGCCAAAATGCATTTTCAAAAGTACGGCATGTACAGTCTGTAACAAGCTTCTACACTCATGTGCTCACTGGGCTGACATAGGGGAGGATGGAGAAATACGTGAAAGGAAGAAGCTTATTTGAAAAATGGAAGTAGGGAGGATCAAGGAGGAAATTGCTGTGTACAGATGGCATGTTCTGGGCCCGGAGGATATCATAATTCTGGGATTAATTCATGTAAAAGATGGAGTGAGATGGACCTCCGGTACCAGACACTTTCTAGATTCCTCTCTCTTTCGGGCGGCGGCATTTTGGTCGATGCAAATCATTCTGTGCTGGCATTCACCTTTTTTCTACTCTCCCCCATCTCCCCCCTTCATCCATTTCAATCTCCCCCTGTCATGATACACCACATCTAAAACAGACTCTAGAAGCCACCTTATTAGTATGCAGCAATATGCAAATAGCCTTGATTTGTTAGTCTCTGTGTGTTTCATATCACCAGGTTTTTCTCTCTCTGTGTGCCATGCTGTCGCTCTCTCCATCCCTTTCTCCTATTTTTCTCTTTTGGCAACGTCTAACACACACAGACGAACCTGGTGAACTCATCTACTGTAGAATGTATCACAGCGCTCCATGTGTTCCTCTGTCAGTGTGTGTGTTTCTGCAGATGTGTGCACCGTATTGATCTCCTCTCGGTGAGGTAATGTGGCTCTTTAATGTCCAGTCAGTCTCCGTTAGAATGTGCAGCGCTGCTACGTCTGTTATTTCATTTTTGATTTTTCAGGCGTAACGACAGAGAAAAATAGGCACTAACAATGAGGGAGGCATTATCGCCGCCCGAGGCATCCAACAATGAGTCCTGCCTGAAAATAGAGATGGGGCCCTTGTATGTTGAGTGGAATTATAAAATGATTAGTTCTCGGGCGCTGGGATGTGGGATAATATGATAATTGGCTCCTGTGCTACAGGGGCAAATGCAACATTTTTCCATCAGCTCCAGGTTTTAGATGGTGCCAGTTTTACCTTTCCATTACATTCCAATCACAGAACTAGGCGTCCAAAAAGTGTAATCATCTTTGAAAAACCAAGAAGGTTGTTTAACAACTGTTACCGCTGCTCTAAAAATATTTTGAAGAACCCTCAGACTCTTCTAAGAATCGAGAAGAAAAAATATTCTGACATCTGCACGATAAAAAAAAGAAGATTCTTAGCTCGTATCTCGAGTTGCGACTGTATTTCCTTATTCAAACAACGAGGGTAGCTTGACACTACACATCTCCTTGCTCAATTTATATATATTATAAATATATTATAAATTATAAATAAATATATTATATATATATATATATATATATATATATATATATATATATATATATACATATATATATATATATATATATATATATATATATTATATATATATTAATATTTATATATATATTTATTTATATTTATATTTATATTTATATATATATATATATATAAATATTTATATATATTTATATTTATATATATATATTTATATATATATATTTATATATATACATATTTATATATATATATATATATATATATATATATATATAACTGGGGATACGTTTTAGGAAAGCTTTTGTCAATATACATTACTTGCAACTCAAAGACAACATACCAACAGCTACAAGCAGCAGTCCCTGAAGTAGCTCCTCCAGCATCATTAAATAAATCATTTGACTACAGTAAAGTACAGTTTTGAGGTATTTGTACATGAGTATTTCCATTTTGGGAGACATTGCTTGTAGTTACTTAAATTCAACATGTAATAAACGTTTAAATAATCTCTGTCATATCTCAGCCTTATTTTAGCTTCAAATTTGGAGCATCATCGAAAGCGTTTTAATGCGAGAAAAGAAAAGTGATGTTGATGTTGGAGATATGATGGTTTCCATCTGTGTTGCTGTACTTTAAAGTCCCCAGCAGAACAATAAAGGAGTCAGACTCAGCGCCACCTGGACCGGCTGCAACATTAAAACCCTGCTAACAGGTTAACACATCAATAATTCAACACTGTGAAAGGAACCATTTTCACTACGAGTACTTTGGATACAGAACAAGATTCTACTGATGATACTTGTTTACTTTTACTGAAGTCAGATTGAGAATACAATAGATCTATAGTTCTCTAATTTTCTTTCCATTTTGGATTTGATGCTTTTTTATACAGTAAGAAATTGATTCTAGTACTTCAGCACTAACACTGCTGCTCACAAGGATCAATCTGGAAGTGAATCTTGTGATCTGGTCTTCTTATGTTGCAGATGACAAAAAATATATATTTTGTGGGACTAGTGTGATTGTATACTTGTAAATATGATCGCTGTATATGTAGATGTGTGCAAAGGAAGTACTGTAAGTAAGAGATTTCAGATAACATGCTTAGCTTCATTAGACGTGATCGTGATGCCCAGCCTGAGCCACAGTTAAGACTTTATGCACGTCCTAAACTAGTATCTAGTGTCTGAACTTAAGCTAGCAGTTCACCTTAACTACACATCCAGGTGTCAGTCAACATATTAAACCACAAAACAAACAGAAAGTTATTACCAATACTTCCATCTCAACCTTCACCCAGACTATTAAAGCTAACAGCAAATATCTTATGGTCTTTTTCCTGCTCTAATAAAAGCATAAAATACAATCTTTCTATCAAAACAGCTTCTTAACAATACAAACGTCTCATCTCCCATATTTTAAGGAACGATAATGCTTCAGTCATGTGTGCAGTGCAACGTATCCCTGCATTATAGTGCACTCCTGAAGCCACACTTTAAGGAATACTTCACCCCCAGAAGGACCATTTGTTCATGCTGCGTTTAACAACAGCACCCCTATTTAAAAAACATCCATTTGTTAAGCGCGGCCCCCCCCCATTTATTTCTATTTATCAAGACTCCATTTTTGTATTCTTCGTTCACCGCAGAGGTCTGCGGGAAAGTTTTCTTCACAAATTCAAGGTAACAGAAGGTGAGTGATGTACAAATGGTCCTTTTGGGGGTGAAGTATTCCTTTAAGTATAATAATAATTCCCTCTCACAGACATAGAGGCTGGATTATAAGCAGTTGAGCTGACATTACAGTGTTAAAATATTAAAACAGCATTATGTGACGTCAAAACTTCGGGTGTTTCAGGTGTTTCAGCAGCTCCTGACCCCCTCAGTCCTCGTACCTGTGGCAGGGCGATGGACAGTTGCCTCTGGAGTGACTCCTTCTCATGGCCCAAGTCTCGCAGACGTAGGTGTGCCGTCCCCAGACAGTCCTGGGTCTCCCTCAGGCTATCAATCAGCCTCTCCCTCTCCGTCAGCATGTTCACCATCAGGGACTCCAGGTTGCCCGTGCTGCCCCCCTCATCGCTGCCACCACCCCCACTACCACTGCTGCCACTGCCGCGGGAATCCCTGCTGCCGTAGCCCCCTATGCCTCCCACCCCTCCAGTCCCTCCTCCGCTCCCCGCCGGGGAAGACGAGCCTCCTCCGCCACTGCGCCCGTCCTCCGAGATGGTGGGCATCACCTCGCACATCATCTTTAGGCCTGGGTGTGAGAGGCGTTATCTGAGAGGCTGTCTAGGACACTTGAGCGTAGCGTCTGGCGAACCACTGACTCGTCATCAAACGGCCAACAGTTACTCAGTTGGTTATAGAGTCTTTCCTGTCACGATGATTGGGTAGCAGGCAGGAGACACGTGCAGGGGGGGAGCTCTGTGAATGTGTCAGTGAGAGAAAAGTGTGGAGAAGAGGATGTGTGATAAGTTTTGGTGGATTGAGGGAAACAGTGAAGGGTCTGCTGGGGGTGGAGGGCTGGAGTGGGGGTGCAGGGGTAAGAGGGAGAAGTGCAGGTTTGGTGGATGACCTCTGACCCCCGGCCCAGGCTTCACTGAGATGTGAGACGAACCTGGAAAGAGAAGAAAAGGAAAGAGAGAGGACGTATTTTTAGGCAAATGTGTGAATAATGGGAGTTAAATCTGACGGAACAAAATGATGGAGGGAAACAAGATTTTATATATATATATATATATATATATATGTGATCTCTCATATCATCATACATGTGATTCATCCCTACACACACACACACACACACACACACACACACACACCTTTCTCAGGTGTTTCTTCAAACCTCATAGAAAGAATAACCATTGCTATTGCAGCAGAGCTCTCTCTTCCACTGACTGGCATCGCGATACTCAACGTCTGGAGTAATTCATCCATCAGTGCATGTCTCGGCTTTATGTATCCGAGTGTCCACATAGTCATAATGGGGAAAATGAATGCGGATGATGTACGGAAATGAGTCATGAATGGTAGCTTTACCTCAGCAGCCTACACAACGCTGTCAAGCAAATACAGAACAATTATCAGGCCTGTAGGTAGCAGAAAGATGCGGCGCTGTTTCATACACTCATGTGGAAAAAAAAGGGTGTCATCATGAATTGTAATTACGGGCTGTATCCAGGAGGAAATAGGCTTCTTTCTACGGCTCCGGAAACCCATCTGTAAAACCTTCTGGGTGAATCAGTAGGCTTATTATCCTCAGTGTGTCAGGGCGGGAAATTAATTGCTGTTTTGACAAATTAAATGGCTTAAATAGGGGGAAAACAGCCTATTTTTATGCATGTAGGGCTGTGCAGGATAGCCCCACACCGCTATAACATCATGGTAGGAGGTGCCAATCAAGCTGCAAATAATGAAGGCCTAATTAACACATTCAATCAGAAGATATCATGCAATTGGATTATTTTTAGTGATATGATTAACCTAAATGTCGGAAAACGGTGCGCCGCTTTGGCTTTATTCCGACTGCAAGGCGTCTATTTCCTATCAACACCCCACTGCCCCCCCCCCCCTCCCCACACCACCCTGCCTCCCCCCACCCATAAAAACAGCTGGACGGTCTAACGCACGGCTAGATCTGTGTACAGAGCATTACAGCGGATTTCAGCCTCCACCAAACGATGTGTGTGTCTTACCCTCTCCATGACCGACAGAGAAAGGAAGTGAAGGCGCATCGTTGCCCGGTTCACTCCATCAGAGCACCTGAGAGACGGAGGCTGCAGCTTATCCCCGTTACAGCCCGGTTACCAGCCTGCCCCATCCCCTCCCTCTCTCTCTGCTGTGGGAGCGACGGAGCTCCTCAGCTCCTGCGTCAAGCTACACTTAGGAAACACAGGGAACATCCGGTCTAGATTTTCAGAGTAAAATGTGCAAGTATGCAAACAGCTGGTCTGACCAAAATACCACAAATGTCAATGTGGCATGTATTAAGAAGACATGACGAAGCCAAGCATGTTTGAAAATGACCCAATTAACCTATATACTGTATTACACAACCCACCTATAGGCCTATATCGATTCAACATACGCATTAACATTTTAATTTCATTACATATATTTAAAATAGTATTATTATTTTTGCACTAGCTTGTTAACACAGAAAACAGAATTTAAAAAAAAATCTCTAATAAATATCAGATTAGATATTTCTTATCATATTAAAGCTGTTTGAGAGTTTGCTTTGTTTATGAAATGCCAACAGGACAGCTAACAGGAACAGTTGTAATGACACGTTGGTATATCAGGTCTGTATTGAGTCCTTGTGGGCATATTAATTTAGTTGAAAATGAGTAATGTAATGTAAAATATAATAGTAATGAGACACTTCCTTAAATTACCTTAAACAAGTTGAAACCTTATTCTGAAGAGGAATAAAAGGGCTTCCGGTATCTTTCCTGATGTTTCTGTGTAACTTGACGACCTCCTATCGTTTATCTTCCCTCATCTCTCCTCCTCGGTGAAGATGCTGGGTCTTAAAGAAACAAGCTCACACCGGCGAGCCCCACTTTAACTCCTCACATCATAATTCTCACTTCTAACTGCACTTTGTAATAGTTGTATACCTTTAGACATAAAACCAAGGGTCATTATGAGAGTAAGAATTACTTCCTTATTTTGTTCTCACTGTGTGGTCCATGAAACTTCCCCAAATAATTAAACAATTGTACCCTCTGGCGGTTCAATAAGGGAAATGCAATGTACTGCCACCATAAGGTTTGAGGCCAAATGAATGTAACTTATAGATTTTAAACAACCATCATGCATCCACTATTTTTGTGTGAAACTGAACAGTATGAGGAACTTTTTAAATGTCAGCAATAAACTTAAAAATGACCAGAACTTTGACTTACTCTGAACTGTTATTTGGAGATCTATGAGGTATTCTTTATGCAAATAAAATGTTGACAATTGTCTTCCTTATGATTAAATCACCCGCTATTTGTGACAGTAAAAATGTACCAGTAACTATCACAAGTCATGAAAAGCTTGGACTGTCAGCCAATCAGATCGTAGGGGAGGCGGGTCTTAAGGTAGAGCTGGAGGGAGGGGGGAGGAGGAGGTGACGTAATGTTCTCTTCAGAGAGGGTGATGAACATCAGAGCCAGCAGTGATATTCAAAGTGCATCCAAATATAAATATTTTGGGGAGAAAAACACAAGAAACAAAGATGAAAGTCTGGGATGATAAACAGCAGATCAGATATTAATACTCATAAACTGTTTTTTGGCAGTAGGTTAATAAAGTTTGCATTTTAAAAATGTGAATATTATTGAAGAAAGCAACTTGATACGTGAATCTCTTTATGAATCCGATCCTTTATAGTTGAGAGAAAAAAAGTTAATTAATACAATGAAAACACAATAACTGGAGACATTAAGAGCATTAAAGTCTGACACTGTAGAGCTCGTCACTCATGTCATTGACAGTGTTGCTACTATAAAATTGTAATGTCAGAATAAAAACACAACGAGACCAGGGAGGAACAAACAAACACAACTCGTGGTGATTTTGCAACAGCACCTGAATGTGGACTATTACTGAAACAGCTAAACGAGGACGCAGCATTCACAGAATGACACAGTTCCTCAGTTCCTCTTTGAGAAGTTGCACAAGTCACAGACTACAGACAATGATGAAGCACTAACTCTTACCCTTTATCTTAATAGTTCAAGTATTAACATCCCTATCATGGAATAATAGTTCAGTAAACTGAAGTGTTGCAGTAAAATCTGAAATATTCCTATTAGTGAAGTTTATTTCTTTCCACTGCATTAAGTTATTGTTTAGTGCAAGGACTTAATGGTGAACAGGGAAAACTAAAGTATAAAGCTGGATACTTTAAACTCCAACAGTGCATCAAATTGTGTGTTCATCTGCAAAATAACCAGTAATTTAAAGAATATGAACACGGGAGAAGAGGTGTAATAATTCATTCACGTATAGTCTAGTAGTAAATGTCTCATAACCCGGAAGGTCTCCAGTAAAGTATCAATATTTCTGATCAAAACTCCCCTGAGTGCACGATACTCACAAGATCACACTGCATCACGCCCTCCAGCCGCCACGTCTTCACAGAGCCGCTGACACTGTGTTGACAGCTTCAGTGCCACCTCTGGTCACAAACAGCTGGATGAAATGTCGGAGCCCCTGTTGTGACGATGCCCTCTGCAGACACAACACAAACCTGTTAAAGTTCCCACAGGGAGCTGAACCTCAAAGAAATCACATTTTAAAGGAAGCCGGTTGAGCTCGACAGATGTAATAAAGACAATCCAGCCACACGAATAAATAGAAAGTATAGCTTTTATTTAAGTATAAGTTTAAATATATTCTTCAACTCCAACTGCATTACAGACAAACTCATTTTGTATCTTGGTTATGTGTCAACTTCAGCTATAAAACACTATTTTGGTATCTTCCTGTTTTATTGTACTGCTGACAGATACTTTCTTTATCCCCGGCATGACATGTTCATGGGACAGCAGCAGAACACGATTAAACTGATTGGAGAATGTGCACTTTGTTCATTGGGAATATGCCCATTAATACAACACGTAACTGGAAACAGTATTTTATATATATTAAATACAAAAGACTGTATTTGCTTCTATATCCACAAGATAGATTTGTCTAAACTCTGGAGATTGCATCATAATAAACACTTGATGATCCAGGAAGCTTCCTGAAGACGTCTTTGGCCGACATGACGGCGGTGATTGACAGCAGGCAGCTGCTTGGACACCAGGAGAGGAGGGGCCCTGCGGGGTCACGAGAGGTCAGCGGGTTAGAGGAATGCAGAGAGGAATGCACGGCCATCTCCTCAGCAGCACAACCAGTATCAGCGCCATGACAACAGGCCCAGTGTCTGCAGAGACACGGAGACCCGGAGGAGGCTGGAGCACAACAACACATCAGGGTGACACACAGACGTCCACCTTCCACCGTCTGGATTGATCATTGAACATATATTACAATATATAAACTATTATTCTGTACTTTGTATGATATTTTATATATTATGCAATCAAAGGAATGTCAAACAGATATCTCAATTTTCTAATTTAATAAAGACAAGACATCATATGTACAGTATATCAGATACAATATCTCACAAACTGCTGACTCAGCGGCGACTCGGCCTGTTCGATAAGCCGACATGTTACAACTGACCCACAACATTTAGATTCTTCTCCTGTCTTTTAATTCATAGTAAGCATCCAATTCTCCAACAAGACAAATAAATAGGAGCGTAAGAATTGGCTCTTTATTTCATATTTAACATTTAAAAGATGCAGTTAATGAGAAACTTGAGTTTTAACGTCGCAGCTTTCTGACTGACCTGCATGGAGGAAGATTGCCGTTCTCCAGGAATACAATGTCTCTGGCATTTCTGTGGTACGAGGTAGCAGGGGGAGGAAGTTGTGTGTATACAGTTGTAGTAGCCCCCCCCCCCCCCCCCCCCCCTCAAAATAATTTGATTTCGAGAAGCTCGGTTAGAGTTGTTTTAAATTAAGACTTTATTTGAAGATGTTTATGAGTTTACACTGAGGACCCAGCTTTAATGAAAACTTCACTGAAACTGAAGATTTCTTAAATACATACATCGTTGTTTGGAGATCTTTAAATCTAATGTAGACCACAGAGATGAACACACAGTACAATATGTCTCACGTTTTACATACAATTCACGTATTTCAGTTGGTGGAACCCATCTGGATATCTGTGTCAGAGCAAATCGGAGTGTGTGTGTGTGTGCGTGTGCGTGTGCGTGTGTGTGTTAAGGCCGTCAGAGCGTGCATTAAGTGTGTATAGGCAGGTTCTGTGGAGGCTCTGCAGGCAGATTATTCGGGGCCTCGCCTTGGAGTTCAACTGGGACTTTTAACTCTGTGAGAGAGAAAGAGAGAAAATAAATATACTCAACGAAAACAATTACAACAGAAATCCATACCAACAATAACACACACATCAAATCACAGATCGTTTACCTTTATCTTCCACTTTTTGTGCCTCTGGTTGAAACTGTAGCTCTCCATTAGCACCCGCAGGAGGCTGCCCGTCTGCTGCCTGCTGATCCTTCTGTCTCTGGGACATCTCTAATACTGCCTGAAATTGAAACATTGCAACTGAATTATCATGTGTACATGCTTCGATGTTATTACAGGCAGAAAGCTGGTTGTTGTTGAGTTAATGTAATTCAAGTTTGACCCCGATATGCTTATGATCCACTCTTTTAATCCAGTTTGAGATGATATAAAGCCGTGACTGGCATGGCGGGACGGTCACCTGCTGGTACTCTCTCCTCTGGGCTTCCAGGGCTTTGCCTCGCTCCTTCAGCAGCTCCTGCTGCTGACGCAGATTCTCTGCTTTCCTCTTCAGCTCCTCCTCTTTGTCCCTGAGTTCAACCTCAAATCGCTGGAGCTCTTCTTCTGTGTACAGAGGGTTGGTTTCCAACGTCTACAGAGACAGCAGGGGAACCAACAAGGACATATTATGGATTTGTAAAGGCTAAACTTTCTTCATTCTCGTGCATGTGACCTCATCAGTTGGTCCTGCTTCTTTCTCCATCTTTACTTTCTGCTTTCTACCACACCCTTCAATGTGACCTGTATGAAGAGGAAGTTGCGCAAAATCTGATAAATGTCTTCACGTGTCGGTTTGGGCTGAAGACTACAAGCTTGAAATGTAAAATAATCTGGGTGTGTGCCATCAGAAAGAAGTGAGACCTCTGTAGCTGCACATCTTTGCGGCAGGCTCGAGACTACATGAGCCGTTATTAGCATGACACACTCAAATCTCTGACTAAACGGGAGCGTTGTATTGTGGGAATTGTAGGCGCCATGTTTTGAAAAGAAAGAGGAAGAGGAATGTGTGCTACGTTAATTTTGATCCTTTTTTTTTCTAAACTGTCCTGAGTCGACTGTTATAGCCGTGCAGTGCTAAATTGCTCTTTTAACTAAATGCAACATTACACTAGATCACTTCTATTCACAGCAGCCACTTCTGGGAACAGCTCCAAGTCTGCGAGTTGATGAGGGGAAGAATAGCATTACCCATTTAACTTCACCACCCACATTTCCCCAGCTTGTCCTGAGATTTGCGCCACAGACCCTCTGATCGCCCGCCCACTTCCCCGACCTTCAGGCCACCCCGGGCTCTTTACCTCCCACTCTCTGGGATTACTGAACTCCTTCTTCTCGGTGGATTTGAGGAACTCCTCCAGGCTGACGAGGCGATCTTGATTTGCGTCCACCTTTTAACACAGAAGCGTAAGCTGCATCAGTCGAAGTCAAAGCAGCGGCGTATGATGAAAACAAGAGAGATAAAAGTAAACAATTACGACTCACATTCTTCATGACATGCTCCCTCATCCTCAGCCTTTCTTCCTCCATCTCCATCATATCATCTTCCTCATTCTTTGCGTCGTAGACCTTCTCCAGCTGGAGGAGGCAAATGAACAGATGTTACAGGACTGCTGTGAATACCACGGCTGTCAGATTCAGAGCTTTCTGCAGGATCACAGACGAAACAGCTGCATTTTCACATCGATGATCATCCATTTTTGATGTCGTGTCAAAAGGGATTTTCATTGTGAAACCAAACAAGTAAAAGCTTGATTTTAAAGCCATGGTGTGCTGTAGTGTTCCTTACCTCTTTAGTGAAGAGAGCCTCCAATTCCTGCTCATCTAAAACACCGTCTTCATTTGTATCTGAACAGAGCAGAGAAGAAATGTAATGCTTTTCATATCAGAATAAAAGGACAGGGGTCTGAAGAAGAGGGCTCACTCACCATGCAGTTTAAAAAATGTTTTGGGGTTGAACTCTTTAGGGTCCAGTCCGTCCGTCTCCTCCCAAACTTCCCGCAGCTGAGCAACACTACCCTGAGTGTGGGGGGGGGGGGGGGAGCAACAGAAAGAGAAATGCATGTAAGAGAGCTTCATTCACTTTCGCTTGTTTTCACACAAAATCAAAATGTGTCCATGTGTGTGTACCGGCGCATTGACTTTAGGGTGCTGGTGGTGTTTGTCCTTTAGCTCCTGCATTCTCTTCTCCTCTCTCTCCCTCTTTTCCTGGTCCAGGCCCTTCAGGTACTCCCGCCTCTCGTGCTCCTTCAGCATCTCGTAGCGTTTTGAACTCCTCGTGTCTCTCGGCGTCGTAGTTCTCCAGGTCCTTGGTGGCCTAGACAAATAGCCAGACGGAGGATGTTATGTTGAAGTCAAAAAGTGGGGTCAGATATAATACAAACATTCTCGGAGTCTGGAACAATCAGTATCAGGTCTGCCATCTTGTTTTGACCTGTAATTGTAGCACCCTCGAGTCTGATCAGTGCACTTTGATTCTGCTGGACTGTGAGGGGATTCATCACTTCCCCACATTCCATTCAAATCTGGTCAGCACATATAAACCAGTCACTGATTTTTCAGCCTCGGGGGCAACAAACATCACATTTCTTATTATCTCTGGAGGATCTCACCGTCGAGATTAGCAGCTCGAGGTCTTTGGCCTCGAAGGTGTTTTGATTGTGAGGATCCAGATGTTCAAACTGCTTCAGCAGGGAGGCGTGGTCCATCTGCAGGCCTTCACAGCAGAGCAGACACATCAGTTAGCAAACACATGCTGGACTCTTGACACACGTGTTCCATTATGTCCTGTACACAGCGAACACATCTTTGTACCTCCTCTCTCAATACACACCGTACTAATCTGAATTCATGTGTATGTTTTACGAGTAATGGCAAACATTTGACAAGAACATTATTTTGTACATATGCTGCTTCCATCTGCTCTGCTTGGGAAATGTGTGATCAGCATCCATGCACATGAACTGATAATAACAAATAATGCACATTTGTTTGTTTTATATGATAATTGATAACAGTGAATTATCTGTTCATATCTGTTAATGAAAATGTGAATAGCTTATAGGGAACATTTGGATGTTTTCATGTATTTGAGTTGTTTATATCCTCATTTGCATACTTAAATTAAAATGAGCATTTGTGCAGTTGTAGCTATTTCTAACTGCAACTCTATCAATGAAGATTATGGATATTCATCTCTGCTTACAACCCATCTACACAGGTATATATAAGTATACAAACGCTCTCTCTCCATCACTACAGGAAAATGACTCAACTTACTCTGTGTATTGGTGCTGTCCAGTTTGGCCTTGAGCAGCATCCTGAGGCGAGAAACCTCCTGGCGCTTCAGCTCATCCAGACGAGTCCTCACATGGTGACTCACCAGGTCCAGCTCTTTACTGAGACGACCATTCTGAAGGACAACACAGGACATCCAATGGATTAAATTAAGACCTGTAAAAAGGTAAATAGGGAAGCTTTAAGAGTGAGAATGTGAAAGAAATGGACGCTGACCTTAATGTCCTCCGTGTTCGCTGTTTGCAGTTTCTCTCTGAAGTGAGGGTCTGTCTCCAAAACCTCAATCACCTCTCTGAGATACCTGTCGTAGTAAAGGCCAGTGTCCTGAAAGAGTATGTCGTACAGGACAGGTTATTCACGAGAAACTGATTCTCAAATACAGAACATGACTGAGACCACTGAGACCGTTACCGCGTTCTCCTCCGCCACTTCCTCTTTAGCTTCCTGGTTCTCTACATTGCGATCAATAGGCACTGACCAGACCCCAGCAGAGATGGATAGAAGCAGCAGCCAGCCAGGTTTTAAGTTCATCCTCCTTCAAAATAAACCACAATGAATGTTACTATATTGTCAAGGTCCAGGTCAAATTAATTTATAGAGCGCTTAAAAAACAACAACAAGTTTGTGCCAAAGTGCTTTACAACACTCAAAAATGAGAAAACGATTATCACAAGAACATAAGTACTTAAAAACATGCATAAACACACACACACACACACACACACACACACACACACACACACACACATTAATGCACAGAAGAATTCTAATTATGTCAAGAATCATATGGTACAATCTTAACAAAGACAGTAATAAGAGACATAGGTGTGTGAGAAATAGCCAAGATTAATGTCTTGTTGAATTAATAAATCAGGTTATTCATATCCATTATAATATTAGTTTTCTGGTCATTGCCTGTTGTCTGCACAGTCTTTTGTAACTGAATAGTTTCAGTATTGTACCAAATTTGGTTTATTGTTGCTTGAACACTGCTGCATTTTAACTCAGACTTTCATTTCAGAAGGTGCAGACAGTGTTTAATCCCAATATGTTCCTATTGTCACCAACTACAAGTACAAAGCTCACCAGGGAAGGTAGTAACACCGACCGTTACATATAACAATGTCATTGAGAATTATCATTTCATTTTAGTGTAATTGGTTGGTGATTGGTATGAACAATGCATGCCGAATTCAGAAGGAGAATTCATAGAATTGAAAAATGTCTGAAGGTTTTATTTCTTTAATATGTGTGCCTTTGCCGATAAGAGGAAACAATAATATCCGATTTCTTAAGTAGAGTTTGGCCGTCGTCGTAACGATCCATTTTGAGCAGGAAAACCTATTTTGGAGCTGAATTAACTGCATACATTTAGTTTAAGATGCCAGAACTGTTACTCAATGGAATACATGACACAATACAAATGTGATATTAGTATGATATCGTATTCGTATATTGTTTGGTAGCTAGTTAGCTAACTAGCTTAGATCAGGACAACACGGATGCGGATGAGGGGACGTCTTAACACAAAAACGTAGTCTTTCTATAGTTGTAATTACCTGTGAGATTAAACCTATAGCATGAGTGAATTAATGTTTGGTTTGTCAACATTTTAAACATTATTTGTTGTTTAAAATTTAAATGTTACAAGTGATATAACAGGTTCTGGTTATCCATCACCGTGAGTTAGCCGTGAGCTATTAAATCGGGTCTTCTAACTGCGTTGTCCTTCTTAAATGTCACGGTTTTCTATGACTTCTTCCTTAAAACTCCGCCAATATTAAAACCACAATTTAAAAATGTTATAAAACATAACGTCTTTAAATAGCTCGTCTCTTACCGCACGTATGTTTTTAACATCTGATCCGATGCTCAAAGCACGATCTGTATTCGCGTCGGATAAATTGACGTCATGTGTCTGAAAGGCTTGTCCAAGACGCTGCCTTCAGGTACTGTCGGAAATACTTTACAGACACGTCTATGTCGTTGTTAATGTATTTTATTTGGCAAATTAAGCCTAATATTATCTTTTAAATAGGTCAGAAACCCTAGATTTTAAAATAGAAATCAGCCACCAACACATTTGCTCTTGTCACTGTCTTTTAAGGGGGTAATTATGCCCCACCAAAAGTAGATGACTTGCATCACAAACTTACAACTGGGAAGTAATACCATATGAATAGTAAGTGAAGGCAGCATTATCACAAATATAAATAACAAAATAAACACACGGATGCAAAATATGTACACACGTTTTAAACGTTTAATTGCTTTAAAAAATAGATTTGTTGTATATTTAATTCAGTACACAACCAAAAAGTCATGGCAAGTTGAAATAAATTAACATTGAAAGAGCCAACAATTGCACGTGATAATAAATAAAATGTATAAATATTAAAATATCATCAAAATAACATATAAGCCTACAATTTTAAAAAAATGTAATAGAAATAGATAATAAAATATGGCACATGAAAAACACATAGTTGCAAAATGTTCACAAATAAATTAAATTAAAAATTAAATAAATTAACAGTCACTCAATAAAATTATTTTAAAATATCAAAACAAGTCAGAGCATTTCGAGGTTAAGATCAAAGTCTATCAGTTTAACTGATAGACTTTGATGAATGGTTTTTGATTGATTCACACTTTCTATACAAAAGTTGATCTAGTGTTTGTTTAGAAATCAATCTCTCTCATGTCAGTAGGTTGTCCCGGGTCTTTCGTTCTCCACCTCTTCATCTTTCTCCATGGGTCCCTGCTGTAGCGCGCTCCTTAGTCGCTGTCGGAGGGCATATTCGATCATGTCACTGTAGCACTGCAGCACTGCCTTTAATGCAAGACATAGAGAGAATTATTTTTTTTTTGTCATAGATGCAACCTGTATTTGGCATGACTTTAATACGAAACAGATCTCTCCAAACACAATTATTCTGAGTCAGTTTGCTTAAAAAATGTATTCTTGCAACTCTCATCCCTGCAAAAAAAAAACCGAAATGAGATCCAATCAGATAAATTGGCTTATGTGCCGCCTGACTGAAGGTGTACTCACCAGGTCAGCCTGGCAGAGCTCCGCCAGGACGTAACTCATTACAGCCAGTTGAGCGGGACCCTTGTTGCCCAGACCCCGCAGAGCACAGTTCAGTGATGCCGCAGCAACAAGTGACGGCGGTGCTCCCAGAAAGCGGGAGTCACACGCACACATGGCGGCTAGCGTGTCGCTGTGCCGCCGCAGGGTGGAGAGCAGCAGCCCCTCCTCAGAGTCACCGCTGTCTCCATCTTTCCTGTCCTCCACAGAGGCAAGGAAATGTGGGAGAAAGTCCTGCGGAGTCACTGCTGCTGTGTCCCATCGGAGGGTGGCGAGGATGACACGCTCCATCTCCTGATGGAGGGAAGATAGGTGCATTTAGAAAAAGATTGTGTAATGATAAAACTTGGAGTAATATTGTTATAGGCCTAATAAGTACAATACATTTTGAATTGTTCAGGTTCCAGCTTCTCAAATGAGAAGATTTGCTGCCCTTTCTTCATCATATATCCCAGTAAACAGCAATCCTTTGGGTTTTGGACTTTTTGTCAAACTAAACAGGACACCTTGGGAGATTTATTGATGATGAAACTAGTTATTAGTCACAGACAAAGTCGTTTGATAGAGTCATCCATATGCATATTTTTGGTAACTTGTGAGGCATCTTTAATATTTTAATCTAATTTACTTTTTTTTAGTGACAGAAAACCGTTAATTACAAAAAAAAGTTAGTTGTAGCCCTATTTGACGATACATTAAAGATTTAAGTGGGTTGTGATCCAGTTGATGGATATGCTAAGGCTCACAATCATAAACTGAGAAAAAAAGTTTCCCTTTGAGATCTTATCTCTGTCCGTCTAAGTTTGATACAGTACGGCTGTTACAACTATTAGAATAACAACACCATAAAAGGTGTAAAACTTGGTATTGTACATTAGAAATAATACAATTAAAAGTGGGATTAAAGATGGTGATGACATTAGAAAGTACCCCAACAACTCTTGATGGTAGTAACTAAAAAGAGAGGGACAGAGCAATATTTTTTAAGAATTAGCTCCTACACAGCCCTGACTGTGAGGTCTTAATCAACCACCTTTCTAAACATGTGTGTGTCTGCTGTGTGGCGGACTCACTCGCAGGTTTGAAGGCTGAAAGCTGTATTCAGCTGCAGCACAGAGAGTATCAGCGGTGACGTTGTCACACTCTGAGAGTTTGGAGGCGATGAGGATGCAGCCAGCAGCCAGGCAGTATGGTGAGACAGGCAGAGACAAAGAGGCAGACAGGAACCTATCCATCAGAGAGACAGACAGGGGGAACACTGCCTCATCACAGCCACACTCACAGCACACCTGTAGAGAAGAAAAAAGATGTGAGGCATCAGTTTCACAGCTGCCATGCTGACATAACTCATCCAGCATGAGGAGAAAACTGGAGCATGAGAGAGTTTAATACCTCCAGGGCCCATTTGGCGAGCTCCTCTCTGCGCTCTGGCTCCCGCTGGATGAGGGTGATGTAGAGCATGGAGGGCATGTACCTCTCCTCCACATGAAGCAGCCTCTGGATCACACGATGCCCCGACACAGTGGGGTCCCAGGCGGCTCGCAGCTGAGACGAGCCCAGGTTGTGGCCGCCCTGGGCTTGTGCCTCAGTCTGGCTCTGGTCCTGACTCTGGTTGTCCTCTACCTCCTCACACCACAGAGACACAGACATGCCTCTGTCCATCTGCACTGCCTGCTGGGTAAAATATGTACTTGTTTACGTCCAAATGGGAACGAAGGCAGCTGCTATAGTGTCCCGCTGTCACCAGAGGAAGCTGGGTGCTCTGCAGGTAAACAAGCTGGGAAATGTTTTCCTTGTTGAAGTGGTTTTGGCTTCCTGTGGTGCTCCTCTGAATATCACTTCTCAACTATCGTTTGACTTTTATATCCAACAGGGAGAGAGAGAGGGAGTGGCACAGAGGGGAGGAAAAAGAGCGTAGAAAAAGGGCGTGAAGCCGCGTGAGTGACATACAATAATAAGAAGACAACAATATGGTCTGTGCAACAATCGCTTCAACAGGTGGGGAAAGCGAGAACGAATGAGAGCAGGGGAGAGAGGGAGGCAGGGGGGGAGGAAAGAGGAGCAGGCAAGTGAGGGAGTGGCCCGCAGGGACAGAGCAACAGCTTGTCTTCGATAGTGAAAGAGAGAAGGGAGGATAAGAAAAGGCTACGAGGGTGAGAGACAGAGAGGGGAGAGAAAAGGTCATATCCAGACTCTGACAATGGGAATGGATGACAAAAGGAGGAGAGTGTTTGTTTACAACGTAAGCACGAGAGGAAATGTGTCAAAGTCCTAATGGATGTTAAATCCTGCTGCTGTTAGATGAAGATCCTCAAGTACTGATATGTATTAAATTCCCCATTTATTCAAATCACTTCATATTTTTTCTATAAGAGATATTCACCCTTACTTTGATAATTACAATTACAATACTTATATAATTAGTATGGTCTCAGTTGGGATTTTTTTAAAACAGTAATAATAAATATAAACTTTTGACATTTGAGGAATACTATGTACAATGTTGACTTTTTACTTGATTCTTTTACCTCTTTAGAGCAAATTATTATTAATTATTATTATAAGGTAAATAGGGCTGAAATAATTATTAATTTAATCAATTATTCAATCAACATAACATTATATTTCCTTTGTCATATATGAGTGTAAATTTACCATCTTTGGGTTTAAAATTCTGCGAGTAAAAGTAACGTTTTTGAAATATAAATGTGTTCATCAAAGTTTTGGCTTTGCCTCTTCTCCCCCTCGTTTCCCGGAGGTTTCTCATTGTCAAAGCAACCTGTGCCCCGCTGCCCCCCCCTCCCCTCCCGGCGCCTGGGGCAATCTGCTGCTCGTGTTTAAAGAGCAGCGAAGCCACCGGGGAGGGCTGGGCGAGGTATGTGCAACAGACAGTGGAGCCGGGCAGGTCAATGAGCCGTATTGTCTCCCTTTACAAATCAGTGTCAGACAACAGCCCCTGGCCTTCTGCCTGCTGCTGGCTCCCCTCTCTCTCTCTCACACACACACACTTTACACATTCATGGGGTAGACACACTTTTCACACACTCTCCGGGGACTCCTCTGACGGTCACAATGGGGTCGCACTCACCAGTGGAGAATACAGATTGTATTTGACAGTCATTACAGGTGGCTGTTCACACATTAAGGCTTCAATGGCAGCTCGTGTTTCAAATAGGAGTTAAATGGACGGCCACACTGACACCAGGACTTGATTTCAGCTGAGCATCAATAATTCATCCTATTCAAAGTAGTTTTCACGAACTATGAGGTGCATATACGCAGAGCAGAATGTTATTGCAACTTATTTGTGACAAAGATAAATACATTTTATTGGACATGGTATTTGAGCGGAACATGGTAAGAATTATACTAAAGTTAATAAAAGATTATCATGAATTTAA
Organism: Cottoperca gobio; assembly: GCF_900634415.1. NCBI lineage: Eukaryota > Metazoa > Chordata > Actinopteri > Perciformes > Bovichtidae > Cottoperca > Cottoperca gobio. The sequence goes on along the minus strand of NC_041362.1, from coordinate 6,188,111 downwards.
TTACGTTACTTTGCTTTAAGCAGACTCATAGGACATCAGACATCTAGTGGTAGAGAAAGTATTCAGAATATAGCAATACTGAATTACAAGCAGAAGTCCTGCATTGAAAATGTCACTTTAGTAAAAGTATGCAAGTATTATTAGAAAAATAAATCAAAAGTAAAAGTTTTCATAATGCAGAAAAATGTCCCTCATGTCAGTACTATACTTATTACTTATTACATTATTGGATTATTATTTGATGCATACATTTGACTTTTTTTTCCATTCTTCATTCAGAACAGCCATCATATTAGTGTTATAGTTTTAAAAGTGCAGCATTTCCCTCTAAATTGTTGTAAAGTACAAAGAAAAAGTTGCACAAAATAGAAATATTGAAGTACAATACAAGTAGGTACTTAAACTGTGTACATAAGTACAGTACAAAACACATTTGGGTTAAGCAATATAAAAGACGGTGTGAAACGAGAGTGACAGTTAATAACGAAACCTGTAAAATCACCACACAAAAAAACACCTTGAGAAATATTGAGTGTCATACAAAAGGTTCAAATCTCAAGCTTAGAGGGCAGAGCTTGAGCCACATCATCGACTGCAGATAACGGCGTTAAACACCCGGCATAATGACAACATGAAGAGACCCTAATCCTCGAACACTTAGTCGATTGAAGCATTAGAGAGAGAATATGGGCTTTAAAGCTGTCGACAAGGCCTTCGCCTATAAAACAGGCTTTGAGAGGGGCTGAAAGCAGATTGAGTTTGAATGAAGGGCTGAGTAAGTTTGGCTCTGCCAGTCAAGTGAGGTCAGGTTGGGGTGGACGGAGGGAGGAGGGGGCAGGAGAAACAGGGTGACAGATCGTCGGCCTGTTTAAGCACCCTGTTAAATTCATACATCGCAGCTGTATTCAAAGAACACGGACAGAGGGGGAAAGAGACAGTGACGAGCTAACAGAGGTCCTGAGAAGGGGGTGTGGTTCCCCGCCCCTCATTTTCCAGCTCATTTCCCTGGACAGTGGAGAACAGAGCTCCTATTTTCCCCTCAGCCATTCACCTCACACAGACACCTGCTGGCCAGTGGGGGGGGGGGGGGGGGGGGGGGGGGGGGGGGGGGGGGGGGGGAGAGGCCATAGTTTAACCAGTTCACAAGTTAAGACACTACATGAACAAATGGTGTGTACTGTTACACTGGGGTAATTAAATTATTATTGTGTTTATCATCTAAGCAGTATACACACATATAATACATAGTTTAAAGCACATTATAATGTAGTAATAAGTTGATATAAGGACAATATCTCCTATGAAACATTTTAGATTACAGTTGCTTATATTAAACTCACACATAAATGTCTAAATAACCACTAAAGACTTTCTCTGGATGAGCTTTTCATTGAGTTTTATGGTCATTTTCTTGTGTTATTGTTTGTGTTTTGTGTAATTTCGTATAGATTTTTGCTGTTCTGTTTTCTTGGTGAGATTTATGCATTTGTATAAGATGGGTATTGCAAACTAGGTTTAACTCATTTGTTTTGCTGAAATCAAGGTGTTGATTCCACTTTATGATCCTTTTGGAGGCTGTAGTTTATGTTGCTGTTGAATTGTATTGCATTACACTGAGAGGTGTTTGTAATACTTTGTTCATCCCATTCATATCAATGCAGTGCTATGTCCTTGTACATAAATAAAAGAGATCCTAGCTGTGAGTAAACTTGTTGAGAGACTAACTGTGTGACATGTAAGGAAAAAATATAAATAACATGCTTCAGATTCAACCATTTATTTGAAAATAATCAGCGGATGGACATTTTGTAGATAATTACAAGGCTTAAAATATTACCACGCCACATGTGAAAACTATAAGGCATGCAATAAGGTTTGCATAGGGCTGGAATGGCATCATACAGTACGAACAAGGTGCTGCCAGTGAGTTTATCCTTCATCTTCTTCCCTTTTAAGGAGCAGTGTCGAGGGGACGCATAACAAAATGCACTGAAAGTATCACAAGTGACAAGCAGAGATGATTATTAAATAACTTGCGGAAAGGTAAAAGAGCAGCATCCAAAGGATGGAGAGTAGAAAGGACTCTTTAGCAGAGACACAGGACATGTAAACAAAAGACACGCTGTCATGGAAAAGGGGGAGGACACCATGCACAAAGAGCACTGCACGTACAGCTATAATGTTTAAACATGAACATTCATGGGTACTTTAAAAGAAAAAAGCCTCAACAACGCCCCCTGCCTCTGACATATAGTGACAACAGTCTTCACCAGACAGTTTTCGTTCCTTCTCATTTGATCATATACAATATATTTATATAGACTTTATTTTTTTCAATATATAAAGATCAGCCATACATTTCTTGACTATCAGTCCACCAGCTGACCTGCAGATTTAAGGATAGGTGGGACCGTGTGCTGAACCAGATGAAGCAGCTCCTGCCTGGGACTCGACGAGGAGACGTTGCGTCTCACTGGCCTGGGAGTCGGGGCTGTCCTCCTCAGAGCTGGAGGCGATGTAGAGTCCCAGAACCTGCTGCACCTTCAGGGGAAGCTCCTGGGCAGGGCAGAGGAGGACAGGAGGTCAGGAACTACTTGTGTAGACTATAAGTCTCACAGCTTCTATAAAAAAGTTATTATCTAGAATTTTCTGCAATCCATTAGCCTAATATAACAGTCGACTACTGTCATAGAGGTATAGGCCACATACAGTGTTGAGTTATATCCAATTATTATTATTATTATTAATATATATATATATATATATATATATATATATATATATATATATATATATATATATATATATATATATATATATATATATATATATATATATATACATACATACATACATACATACATACATACATACATACATACATACATACATACATATATATATAAATATATATATATAAATATAAATAAAATAAAAATATATATATATATATATAAATAAAATATAAATAAAAAATATATATATTAATATATATATAAATAAATATATAAATATACAATTATTTTTCCTAAAAGTATTTAATGTTTAAATAAAAAGAAGCAGCCGTATTGCATAACTGAGTCATGTTGTGGGCTACGTATTTCTTTCTTTAGGGGAGAAGAATATTTGTTCCACAGTTTTGTTTTTTTAGAGGCGTATAGGATAAGCAAAGTGCATCCATATAAATCTATTATTAACAGCTTATTTGTTTAAGGGAGGGAAAAAGACGGTATACCTAGATAGACTTTGCGCTTCATTATAACCTCTGAGACTGAGATACTCTATTGACTCCATGCTGAATCTTATTGGCCCATGAAGCGTGTCTCACCTTGCATTGAGTCAGCTGGAGGTAGATAGCCTCTGCTCCTCGCAGAACAGTCTGCAGGTCCAACTGCATCGTCAGCTCATTAATATGCTGAAGAGCATACACAATGTGGACAGAGTTGCACAGATGAGTGTACAGTTATAGACAAAGTAACTCAATTCCTGTCTTGCATACACACACACACACACACACACACACACACACACACACACACACACACACACACAGTACTCACCTTCAGAATAGTGTTAAAGTCGTGGTCTGAGCCAATCAGCTCTCCTCTCTGGGACTCCAGGATTGAACAGGCGATCAGCAGGTGGAAGTTGTCACATGGCAGACCAGACCAGAGGACCTGTGGAGGGGAGAGGAGGTTAAGAAACAATACTTGTAAATAGAGCTGCAACCATTAGTTGACTAATCGATTAGTTTATCAATAGAAAAGTAATTACCAACTATTTTGATAATTATTTTTTTTTAATGGAAAAGATGGAGATGTCCTGCTTTTCTGTTTTATATCATATGAACTGAATATCTTTGGGTTTTGGACTGAAAAAACAAGACATATAAAGACATCAGAAGAACTGGGATGGACATTTTTCACTATTTTCTGACATTTTATAGACGTGACACATAATCTACAAAACATTTGGCAGATTAATTGATAATGAAAATAATCGTAAATTGCAGCCCTACATGTCAACAGATTGTGCTAGATAAAATACACTATTACACTATTTATTGTTTTAAATACTATGAGAATATGAGATTTGTCCTCATGTTTCACAACATAAAACAAATTCAAGCTTTCAACATGAAGTGATGTCTATCGTCACACCACCAGGAGTACGTGGTACAGCAGTACAGGAGTACGTGGTACAGGAGTACAGGAGTACGTGGTACAGGAGTATGTGGTACAGCAGTACGTGGTACAGCAGTATGTGGTACAGCAGTATGTGGTACAGCAGTACAGCAGTACGTGGTACAGGAGTACGTGGTACAGCAGTACAGGAGTACGTGGTACAGCAGTACGTGGTACAGGAGTACAGCAGTACGTGGTACAGCAGTATGTGGTACAGCAGTATGTGGTACAGGAGTACAGCAGTGCGTGGTACAGGAGTACGTGGTACAGCAGTACAGGAGTACGTGGTACAGCAGTACGTGGTACAGGAGTACAGCAGTACGTGGTACAGGTGTACGTGGTACAGGAGTACAGGAGTACGTGGTACAGGAGTACGTGGTACAGGAGTATGTGGTACAGCAGTACGTGGTACAGCAGTATGTGGTACAGCAGTATGTGGTACAGCAGTACAGCAGTACGTGGTACAGCAGTACAGCAGTACGTGGTACAGGTGTACGTGGTACAGCAGTACAGGAGTACGTGGTACAGCAGTACAGGAGTACGTGGTACAGCAGTACGTGGTACAGGAGTACAGCAGTACGTGGTACAGGTGTACGTGGTACAGCAGTACAGGTGTACGTGGTACAGGTGTACGTGGTACAGCAGTACATGCCGCTGTGGTGCACTCACCTCCCACATGGTGAGGATGTCCTCGAAGGAAAACTCTCTCTTGAACCAGATGAGCAGCCAGCGGAAACAGAAGCAAAGAGAGCCGCTGTCCTGAGAGTCTGATGGAGAGAAAACATATGTTTTTCTTTTCCTAAGTTAGTTAAGTGAACAAAAGAAAGAAAGAAATAATAAGCTCCTTGTAAGTAATAATGAGAATTAGGTCTTAAGCACATGTTACACACTCTGTATCCTTGAAATTCATTGTTCCTGTCATTTAGCAACACAACAGAGTGTGCACCACATCTGCAGAAGCTGTAAATGTGTATAATTAATAGATTCTGATTTATATCCTTGAGGTTGCGTTTTCTATAATCTTGTTTCTGCCCTACTTTTCATTGCATTATCCTAATAACTTGTTTCTGTTCATGTAATCCATTCTGACTGCATGAGTATTATCTGACTAACCCAGGAAGTCACACAGCTCCGGGTCCAGAGCCTTCAGCAGGATACTGAGCTGAAGGAGCTGCTTCTTCATGGCCTCCTGAGACTCTTCAAAGTTTTGGTGCTGCAGAGGAAACAAGGAAAGACTTGTCAAGTCACTAACTGTCCACAGGAACGCAGCTGTACAGCCTGAATGACAGCACAGGAAGGAGCAACCAAAACTAAACTAGTTTCTGACTGAAGTTCAAAGGCCACAGAGAAAGAGAGATAAGTCTACTAACCACCAGCTCCATGAAGCCGGTCAGACACCAGAAGGACTCCACCTCGTTTTGGGTGACGAACAGGAGAGGAGAAAGAAGATCACTCATCCCCTGGACATAACCTGGAGAGATGGACAGAAAAGTGTCGCGGTGACACATGATCATTAGCAACTGAGATCGTGTAAAACATCACTTTAATGATCTAAAAGTCGATTGTAACGGACAAAAGAAACCAAACTAAGTTAAACTGAGTTTTACTGCAGGCGCTGCGGTGTAATGGAAAACTTTGAAACTATCCCCTGATGAAGTTCACGGGTCTTTACTTCACATATTGTGTGTGTGTGTGTGTGTGTGTGTGTGTGTGTAATGCTTTGTCCTTTATATACACATCAATAACAATCTGTGTGTAATGCTTCTCCATCTGTACTGTGTTTATAACTTGTTGCCTGTGCTGATTTCTTATTAACTATTGAGATTATTAAACACGGATAAGACAAAAAGAAAGAGAATTATTATTATTACTGTTGTTACATTAACATCTGTTTTGGTACTGATCGTTTGTATCTGTGCCAACATTTCAGAACTACATACCGAGATCAAAGTTGAACATGCAGTATGTCATCAGCACATCATTCAGCAGAGTCAGTCCTGGATTGTCGTTCCCAGAGAAGAACGTATTGTGTCTGTCTGTCCTGCTGACGTCTCGCTCTGTCACAACAGAACAAAGACAGTTCAAACATCTAATGCAGCTTCCCACGGGCAGCTGACTGATTCGATGAACAGATCTTCTGTTTCATGACAGATTGTGGGGCTGACCTATTAGGCTTCTGTATCCTCTGAGGAGGGAGTTCCTCATCTCCTGCTCTTCACTGACTGACTTCCACTGCACCTTCATTCTGAAGTACTCGTCCCTGCAGATACAGAAACGCAATAAAGAGGCGGACTACATTAAAGGAACAGTTTGACATTTTGGGAAATGCGCACAGTCGCTTTCTTGTCGAGAGTTAGATGAGAAGATTGATACCACTCTCACGTCTGTATGCTAAAAATGAAGCTACAGCCAGTTAGCTTAGCTTAGCGCAGACTGTAAACAGGGGGGAAAGCTAGCCTAGCCACCTCTAAAGCTCACTGATAAACATTTCATCTCAAAATGACAAGATGTGTTTTTATACTTCTAACCATCAAATAGAGTTAAGAGGGGATACGCAGTCATAACAACACTAACGTTTTTTGCCGCAAAATGTCGTCTCTTTCCTTGTAAGTGCTGTTCCATGGATAAAAGCCCAGGAGGAACTTCCATACCTCCTTCCTCAGGGACGGTGCGACACCCTGCCGTGGACAAGAATGGTATGAAAACATGCACATGTGGTAGAGAGAGGGTTGAAAAAGGTAAACAAGGTATGTCTTCCGTATAGGAGATATACTGTCACTGTATTTACAGTCTCACCCCTCTGAATACAAGCTCTTTGATCTTCATTGGGTTCTTCACTCGTCCCTCCGGGTCCATAAACTTGTCCCATTTGTCCAGAGGATGTCCCCTGGTAACGTTTGGTCTGGGACCAAGCTCCACCCCCTTAATGGAAAGACAGACACAAACATTAACAACTGATGGAGATCCTCATGTCTCTTAGCGTGTAATCTTTATGTATCATTAGACACGAGTGTGTGCTCTAAAATGTTCTTTTTGTTTCCTTCTCTTACACAGTTGATGAGTTCGAAGCCTGGCTCTTCATCGGACTGGGTGGGGAAACTAGGATCCTGAGCAGTACGCAAATGGGCGGGTGCCCCAGGAGGTCGAAGTGCCACCCTGAAGAAATTGGTGACTTTGGAGAATCCACCAAAAGTAGTGGCATAGGGGTCCTGGATAAATCTCTGTTCAGGTAGAGAGAGAACAGAATCACAGACTGTGAGGGTTTTTTTTACTCCGAGGAAGAATTGTAACAAGTTTGATAAAAGAGAAAATTAAAAGAAAAGAAAATTTAAGCAAAATTACAGAAACAAGATCGGAGCCATCATCAAACAGCTGCAGCTTATCGAAGGACTGAGAAAGAGCGCTTGAGTCATGAGGGTAGGCAAGGAAGAGCCGCCCGTCGACCGGTGACCTGAAGATAACAATAGAAACCATGTGATGTTTTTCATACTCATGTGATTTGTCAACAACGTTTTTCACAGCTCTGTCACAAACTGTAAATCAGCTGTTTTCACAACAGTTATGAGCTGAATGTTTACAGTTGCAGCAGGACAGAAACTGCTGCTCGACTCAGAATGATGGTACTCACTGGTCCAGGATGATGTAACGTTGCAGGGCTCTAAAGAGCTCCCTGGTTCCTCCTCTGTGGAAGTGCAGAGGAGGCAGTGGGTGGCCCCCTCTACTCGTCAGCACCAGGAAGTTTCGCCCCAAGGAGAACCGAGCCCTCCGAAGAGAGTATAACTCTGACAGAGGCAGAGAAAACGACCACTGATCTGCAGACAAAATAGGCGACATTTAGTTTCATGCACCCTTTCTTTACGCAACCGTTTGCCCAAAGTGACAGAAGCGTAAACTGCACCTGAGTCTTTGACTGGGACGTGTTCCCGATCTTTCTTCACTGTACTGATAACTGCCCAGTCTGGCTCATACCCAGGGTCATAGTTTGTTTTCTTCTTCCACACCTCCTTCTCCATCCTAATTAGTAAGAAGTGGGTTAAAAAATACTCATTTTGTTTTTATGTGTAGCAAACAGATGATTACTGACCTTTTTGGTGTAGAGTACAGCAGGGGCACTGCGACCCTCATCTTCCAGTGGACTCCACTCTAAAGCTGGCACACCGGCCTAAAACAAATGCATTGTTAATCATCCGGGTGCTTTGTTGATTCCCCTCTTTGTGTCTGACTAACACAGATTTGCTTACCCGCTCCACAATACGGATGAACCCTGGGATGGTGGGTGTCCTGGTTACTTCGCTTGGCATTTGTGTGGAGGTACACTCCCTCCTTCTCAAATATCAGCTAAGGAGAAAGAAAAGCCCACATACATGTTAAGTAGCAAATCGATCATAAAATGTAAGTTAAAATATAGAGATGGGTTGTGCAAAGTTGTGGCAGATTCCAGTCATGGGATGTTTTGGTAAGTGTTGACTGTTTTCAGTATCTATTAATCTGTTACTTTCCAAAATATATATATGTATTTTTTAAGATGAGGTCTTAAATCGCTTGTTTTGTCCAACCAAATATATTCAGTGTACCATTATGTGACAATGGCACTAATGTGTTATATGGCTTAACTAATATTTAAATACGCAACACCTTTAACACAGGGAAACAAGAGAATAAAAAAAAAAATGGAAATAAAAACAAGCGCAAGACTAAAGGAAGGCACAAAAACAGAAACACAAATAAAATATTAAAACAAAGGAAGAGTTCCAGTTGGCCTAGTTAAGGCAATACTGAATAAACCTGTTGTAGGCAGGTCAATGAAATCACAAAACAAAAATCTTTTAAGTGACTGAAGCATATCACATGGTCTGTCAGGTCAGTAGGTGAAGACAATCCAAACAGATACGAAAACATGGAGAGACTTTACTATGATGATCCAGCGTCGACTGTCTTATCTGGCTCATTTTAATGTCTGTATAATTAGAAATACAGCTATTGGCAAGCAATACAACAGAGTCCGACATTTTATATCCAGCCAGATGACAACATGTAGCTGACAGTGTGCTGCGTTACTTTATCCAGCGTTATTGAGAACCGAGCGCTAGCTTAAAGTAATAACAATAAGCTAACACTGACAGCAAAGCTCGAGTAGTTTCACCAAAAAGGGCACAATCGAGAGGAAGGCTTTGTCAACATACACGAATATAATCACAGTCAGTAAGATATTGTAGAAAATAATTTGGGAATACCTTGTAATCCTCAATGTGTTGCTCCATTTTTCCGTCACCTCTGTCTCGACTTCGTTTTCCAAAATAAAAGTTACGGTCATACTTCCTGCTTACAGAAGGCCACGCCCTCATAAGAGACGTCATCAATTGCGAGCCAATCAGTACATTGACTGCTTTTGTTTATGTCTTTCAATTTATTTTAAATAATCATACAATAATAAACACTCAAAGACGCTTTGTGTCAGATAGTAATATTAGTTCTTGGTATTTTTTGTTTGCTTGTGTTTAACCACTTTATTTTGACAACTCAGCTTTATTTATTCATACAGTGGTGGAAGACGTATTATATTTTACTGCAGTAAACCACAGTATAGAAATACTGTAATTTTTTCTGTACACAATACAATCTATTGCTTGTCTGTCCGTTGTGTTAGAGGGCTCCCTACTGAGTTGCTTTTCCTCAGGTTTTCTTTCATTTTTCCATATAAAAAACGTTTCACAACATTTACATGCAAGCCTATTAGTTTTGTAATAAATTACATAGAGCAGGGATTCATATAGTTCTAAAAAAAGAGTATATAATAAAATATACACTATTACTATTAACATGACTATTAATACTATTCTCATGTGACTTCATTTGTGAGCAGGTGGTAGGTGGGTTTAGGTGAGGAGGAGGTGGGGTGTACACCGTGCACGAGAAAAAGGCGAGTACGAGCCCCGCCGAGAGAGCTCGAAACGTGTACAAGGTGCGTCTGATTGGAAGACAGAGACGGTGTCAAGTAAACAGGTGACGTCAGAACTGCATCAAGTTATACAAAGCTAACAAACAAAACCGGATGAGAGCAGACGGCATTAGCCTTCAAATTAAAACATACTTTGTCACGTGATATTCACTGCATTTTATGATTATTTAAGTCTACTAGATGCCTGATTGTTCAAAATAAATATTTATACACAGATTGTGGTTCAGTGTGAATCCTCCTTAATATATGTAATAATGTTGGTAATTTCATTTTATGGGTCCAAATTGTTTACCTGAAACGTTCCCTGTTATTTCGTTGCAAGCTTTCTGGACGAAGATTATAATTATATGAAAACAGATTTTTCCTAAAAACAAGTTAATTAGTTAATTAATAAGTACATTTTAAACCGAAATCTAAAAATAAAATAAAAACTTTATTGAATTGTGTGTTTATCTGTAGACAAATTTTCACATTTCATGTTCAGGCTGGCATGCTGTGCTATGACTAATAGACTATAGATTATGCCAGCAGCTACCTGGAATTAATTAATTGGAAGTGTACCAATTGAACACCTGTTTAAATGTATTTAGTCAATTATTACAGAATTAGTTAAAAATCTGAATCAGAATTCTTTCTAGGAAATCTTTTGCGAAATAATAAATGAACAATTACAGACCTAATACCTAATTTGTTACATATTAAAATTCTTTATTATCATATGCATAACAATAATACAATACCAGAGGGAGGGCCCGACAGCGAGCGCCTGGTGGCGGGTTTGCCACGGAGCCCGGTCGGGCACAGCCCGAAGAAGCTACGTGGTGCCTCCCATCCATCCATCCTGTGGGCCCACCACTCATGGGAAAAACCGCTGGGGTCGGGGTGCGCTGTCACATGGGGTGGCCAGCGATGGTCAGGGACCTCGACGGACCAGACCCGGGCAGCAGAGGCTGGCTCTGGGGACGTGGAACGTCACCCTCTCTGTGGGGGAAGGAGTCGGAACTAGTGCGGGAGGTGGATCGCTACCAGTTGGATCGGTGGGGCTTACCGCCACGCACAGTCTTGGCTCTGGAACCGTACTCCTGGATAGGGGTTGGACTCTATTCTTCTCCGGAGTTGCCCAAGGTGTGAGGCGTCGGGCCGGGGTGGGGATACTCACTAGCCCCCGGCTGAGCGCCGCTACGTTGGAGTTTATCCCGGTGGACGAGAGGGTCGCCTCCCTACGCCTTCGGGTTATGGAGGGGAAAACTCTGACTGTTGTTTGTGCCTATGCCCCAAACCGCAGTTCTGAGTATTCGGCCTTCTTGGAGACCCTGAAATGGAGCCCTGCAGGGGGCTCCAGTAGGGGACTCCGTAGTCCTTGCTGGGAGACTTCAACGCACACGTGGGAAACGATGGAGACACCTGAGAGGCGTGATTGGGAGGAAGGGCCTCCCTGATCTAAACCCGAACGGTCGTTTGTTGTTGGACTTCTGTGCTAGCCATGGAATGGCCATGACAAACACCATGTTCGAACATAAGGATGCTCATAAGTGCACGTGGTACCAGAGCACCCTAGGCCAAAGGTCAATGATCGATTTCGTAATCGTATCATCTGACCTGAGGCCGCATGTTTTGGACACTCGGGTGAAGAGAGGGGCGGAGCTGGTCGACTGATCACCATCTGGTGGTGAGTTGGATCAAGGGGTGGGGGAAGACTCTGGACAGACCTGGTAAACCCAATACGGGTAGTGCGGGTGAACTGGGAACGTCTGGAGGAAGCCCCTGTCCTGGGGATCATTTAACTCACCACCTCCGGCGGAGCTTTTCCAGCCTCCCTGTGGAGGTTGGAGGGCATTGAACCCTGAGTGGGCGATGTTTCAAAACCTCTATTGCTGAAGCTGCGGTGATGAGACTGTGGTCTCAAGGTCTTAGGTGCCTCAAGGGGCGGTAAACCCTCGAACACCGTGGTGGACCCCGGTGGTTAGGGAAGCCGTCCGACTGAAGAAGGAGTCCTTCCGGGTTATGTTATCCGGGAGGACTCCAGAAACAGTTGCAGGGTATCGAAGGACTAGAAAGGGCGGCAGCTTCTGCCGTGTCAGAGGCAAAGCGTGTGGGAAGAAGTTCGGAGAAGCTATGGAGAAGGACTTTCGTCGGCACCAAGGTGCTTCTGGAAAACCATCCGGCACCTCAGGAGGGGGAAGCGAGGAACCATCCAAGCTGTGTACAGCAAGGGTGGGACCCTGCTGACTTCAACTGAGAAGGTTATCGGCCGGTGGAAGGAGCACTTTGAGGAACTCCTGAATCCGACTAACACGCCCTCTATGGTTGAGGCAGAGCTGGAAGCTGATGGGGGATCATCGTCAATTTCCCCTGATGGAAGTCAACTGAGGTAGTCAAACAACTCAACAGTGGCAAAGCCGCAGGGGTTGATGAGATCCGTCCAGAAATGCTGAAGGCTTGGGTGTTGAGGGGCTGTCTTGGTTGACACGCCTCGTCAACATTGCGTGGAAGTCTGGGACAGTGCCTAGGGGTTGGCAGACCGGGGTGGTGGTTCCCCTATTTAAAAAGGGGGACCAGAGAGTGTGTGCCAACTACAGGGGTATCACACTTCTCAGCCTCCCTGGTAAAGTCTACTCCAAGGTACTGGAAAGGAGGGTTTGGCCGGTAGTCGAACCTCTGATTGAAGAGGAACAATGCGGATTCCGTCCTGGTCGTGGAACAACGGACCAACTCTTCACTCTCGCAAGGATCCTGGAGGGGGCCTGGGACTACGCCCATCCGGTCTACATGTGTTTGTGGATCTGGAGAAGGCGTATGACCGGGTCCCCCGGGTGATACTGTGGGAGGTGCTGCGGGAGTATGGGGTGAGGGGGTCACTTTTGAGGGCCATCCAATCCTGTACGCCCAAAGCGAGAGTTTGTGTCCGGATACTCGGCAGTAAGTCGGACTCGTTTCCCGTGAATGTTGGCCTCCGCAGGGCTGCGCTTTATCACCAATCCTGTTCGTGATTTTCATGGATAGATATCGAGGCGTAGTCGTAGAGGAGAGGGGGTTGCAGTTCGGTGACCTGAGGATCTCATCGCTGCTCTTTGCAGATGATGTGGTCCTTATGGCATCATCGGTCTGTGACCTTCAACAGTCACTGGATCGGTTCGCAGCCGAGTGTGAAGCGGTTGGGATGAGGATCAGCACCTCCAAATCTGAGGCCATGGCTCTCAGCAGGAAACCGGTGGATTGCCTACTCCGGGTAGGGAATGAGCCATTACCCCAAGTGAAGGAGTTCAAGTACCTCGGGGTCTTGTTCGCGAGTGAGGGGACAATGGAGCGAGAGATTGGCCGGAGAATCGGAGCAGCGGGGGGCGGTATTACAGTCACTTTACCGCACCGTTGTGACGAAAAGAGAGCTGAGCCAGAAGGCAAAGCTCTCAATCTACTGGTCGATCTTCGTTCCTACCCTCACCTATGGTCATGAAGGCTGGGTCATGACCGAAAGA
>NC_041362.1:6169872-6174392 GCF_900634415.1 Cottoperca gobio | reverse complement strand
GGGTCCGTCCCAAGATGCAAAGGGAAGTCCTTGGCGACATGCTTCTTCCAGTAGCTCATGCCTGGTAAGAGAGGAAGAGTTACATTTTGGCGCTATTCAAGAGAGAGATCAAAATATGTGGCAATAGACAATTTCTTTTGGTCAAACATATCCTTATGGAGGTAAATGAAATGCACAATGTAATGGCTGTAGAATGAGAGCATCAGCGTTTCCATTGGTTCCCTATAAGCCTCGCTTTCACTCTGCAATTCTGTCTGCCACCAGCTACGATCTCCTGGGAAAATGACGGCGCTCATTGCCACTTTATTCTGACAACCAACAAAAATAGGGACATAATTCACAAACTTCTTCTTGCTGCGACGGTCTTTATCTGCTGGACCCAGAGTCCCAGACTTGTTTATCCCCATCGGGTCTCCAGGGGCCATGTCTTCAGAGGGTGTAGATGCTGGAAGAGACACAGTGAGGTCAAAGGTCACAAGAATGAAAGATAATATAGATATGAATACTTCGCATCACTGAGTCAGTGATTAAAAGAAGATGCTGACAGTGTGGATTACTGATATACAGTCAGAGTTATCCTCCATCTGTTTACCAAGAGAAGATGATCCATCCCGCCCAGGTTGGCCCATCCTTCCTTTCTCCTTCTTCCCAAAAAGCCGACCGATGGAAGACTTGATGCTTTTCTTCTTACTGGACTTGTGGAGAGAGTCTTGGCTGCTGTTGGAGCTGCTGCCATCTGCCGAGAGACTGGAAGGGACAAAGGAAATCACTAAGGGGGGGAAAAGCCCGATGAGGATTAAACCGTTGTATTTGATGTATTTAATGTGCGGCTGCCTTACCTGCGAAACTCCCGGGGGTCATCGAGCATTGCTCCTGGATGGGTGAGGGTCATCCTTTCCAGTCGTAGTGCGCGAGGAGTGGACGGAGGCGTCGAGTCAAGAAGAGCGAGGGACCGGTCATCATCTTTGCTGTTCTGAATTACCAAACGTAAAAAGAGCAATTTATAAAAACATGGAGCGCTTGGAGACATTTCTCCAGCTGAATCATTAAAAACCTGGATGGCTTGAAATGATACTTTTACCACAAAGTAGACCAACTCTTTCAGGCTACAAACTAAACTAATCTTCCAACCAAAGTAATGTCTCTCTGAAGACAAACCACACACATAAAGATTTGTTCCACCACCTCCGCACATATTTTTGAGAGGCAATTATCGTGTATTATTTTACACAAACAAACATGGACGGTAAACCAGCAGCAGAAACAAAACAAGTATTAATAACCTGCACGCCAATGCAATCCAGTAGATTGTGAAATCCTTTGGTTATTAGTTGCCCGTTGATTAAATATGTGTTAGTGTTAACAACGTTTGGCACCCCAGTATAACTCCAGTGTACTGTAATGTTTATGCATTCACGTATTGACAGAATAATCAACTAATCGACTGGGAAATTCCCGTGAACGCCTCTTCAAGTCGGAACAAAAAAAGCTCCACCTCTCGTGTCAAGATGTCGACGGCCAAAAACTGTTATTACGCCTGGTAATTATCCGGGGTCCAACAATTATTGCTTTTACTCCCACTTTCAACCCTAAACATAGAAAGTGGGACAGGGTGTACCCATTGACCTTTGACTTCTGTCTCATTTTGGTCACTATAACTCAACGTTACCGTCACATTTGAGTTTTTGACGGGAGCTGTTGTTTTTAGCTCCATTACTGTCCTCAGCTGGTTTTTATCTTCCTCCTTCATAACTTGAACCATTCTGTTCTGAACTCCCACATGAGTATCATCACTTCCACCTCACCGCTGACTGCATGTTTGACGTTCATTTTTTGAAATCCGGCCATTTCGGAAATGCTGCAACCGCCGTGCCTGGCACCATCCATCATGCCATCCTACCAAGCACGTGAATCAATCTTACCCAATGTAACATGCTGCTGGTAAAGAATAACCAAACTTCTCTGACCCTGTCTGCATGATTTACTTGTGTTTTATTTACATGACTCACTGTCTGGAGGAGCTGCTTGCATAAACAGGGAGATGGGATAGAGAGGCATGATAAAAAAGGTTAACACAGGACAGGAATAGAAGCCGTACTTGTCTATCAGTCTCGCGAGCCGGGGAGTGAGGCAGGCGAGGGGTGGAGTGTCCAGAGCTGGGAGGGGAGGGAGAGGCCAGGGTGGAGGATGTGATGGACGAGGGGATGAAGCCCCGTCCTGTGCTGTCTCTCCCCAGGGAGGACGGAGGGATGGGCGGACTGTCCAAAGCCACGCTGACCCGGTTCTCAATCTCTTCGGCCCGCAACTCCGTGTTCTCCTTCTCCTCCTGGATTAGTCTGGGATTGAAAGTGGAAAGGTGAGAAAAAGAGGACTGAAACATTTAGATTGTACTTAAGTAAAGATCATCCAACAATAAACAGATCAGATAGACTTAAAAGAATAGTTCCACATTTTGGAAATGTTACAAATAGTTTATTTTGAAGCTTTTTAGTTGAGTCCAACGGATCAACTGTTAGCTGTGTCTGTAGATAAAACAGATTATCTATAGAACATGTGAACATACCTACATGTGCTCAGAATATTCTCACTAAAAAGCTGTTGAAACGTACAAATACTCAAGAAACTATTTGTAGGTGGACTACCCAAAGAAAGTGTTACCCTCATGTCTGTATGATAAATATGATGCTACAGCCAGCAGTCAGTTAGCTTAGCTTAGCATAAAGACTAGAAACGGGGGGAAACATCTAGCCTGGCTCTTTCCAAAGTCAACTAAATCTGCCTCAGCAACCTATAAAATAGCTAGTAGTTCAAACTAACTCTGACTCCAACAGGAAAATGCTGCTCGAACAAGCATTTACCTTGGTCAATTTTGCTGATGATGCTTTTACTTAAATAGAGGCTTGTAGTTACATCGCTACTGGTCCTTAAATACTTCTTCCATCACCACTGCAGTTTTTCTTCAGCGTGAAGAGAAGTGCTAATATGTTTATATTTGAGGCTGTAGTATGTGTTGGTGTTGTATCAGACTGTATTATGTTGAGAGGTGTTTCATAACTTCCCTCCCAGCTTCCTTACTTGATCCCTTATTGATGGCCTCCAGCTGTTCCTGCAGCATGATGGCGAGGGTCTGCACGTCCGTCTGTCAGTGGGGGACATCAGCTCGGAGCCAACAGAGTCCCTCCCCGTCGTCCTCGTCGTCTGAGCAGCCCACATCCAAACCCGGCTCGAACCCAGTCCCCAGCAGAGGCCCCCGCTCTCCCAGTCGGGTACTGCACACAGAGAGCTGAACTGTAGTTCTTCCATGAAAAAAACAAAATTTCAAATTATGTTATGTTCCTTTTATCATAAATGTAATATCAACCTACAAGTGACAGAAACTCGAAGTCATCCTCATTCTTCTACTACCTCTTAGAGTTGATTATACAACCTCTCTCAGCCTTAACTAGCTTCCATCAGAAATGCAAGAAAAAGCTTATTTCTTTTGAGGTTGAAAGAACCACAGAACTGAATTTATTGCAGGAATGATCAAGAGAAACAGAGGGAACACATTTCCTGATGTTAGGACTAGATATTGTTGCATATTTGGGACAGTTTTTGTTGTTTAACAAGAAAAGCTACTGATATTTCTAAGGTTTAAAGTTCAGAATATGCAGATGGGTGAGAATGAATCTGGGTTTTTATTATTGTGGGTCTTAGGAACTGTTTCTCACCTTGGTAGAGTCCTCTCTAGCGGAGCTCCAACGGGGCCGATGACTTAGCCTGACCATGCCTCCCAGTGGAGGCGTTTCCAAAGGGATCCAGGTGAGTGGTGGAGCCTGCTGGGAGCGACCCACACCCGTGGGAATACCTCAACTCCAGAGCACTACCTGGCAGAGAGCGACTGGGGAGACGGAGGAGGAAAAAAGATGATAAAAAGTACGACGAAATAGCAATTATCCCTACAGGGTGAATAGATTGTGGCGGCTACTACAGTGAAACAGAAAAACACATAAACATAACACAGCTGACAAATATAAAAACAAAAAATGCACAGTAGAAATATTAAAGAATAAAACTCAAAATGTCCACAAATAGCAGAATATGATAGTAAAAAGAACAATACATCCAATATAAACAATACAAAGAATATAACATGTGCAGAAAACTGGTGATTTATTTTGATGTAATGTGTGAAGTGCATCATATTCCCATTAACAGGTTTACAGAAGGCTAGAAAGTGTCAAAAGTGCAGATGAGTGCAATTTGAAGTGTTGGATCATTTATGTGTGTTTGGGCACCCAGCCAATCAGTGTGTGTCCATATCAACACTGTGTCAGCCCTGTGAGTGCTGACAGTGTTAAACGCCTCCAACATGCAGTGATTTATCGACACTGTCTGGACAAGATAAGAGACACAACACTGCCGTCTTTACAGTCAGGCATGGCTGACGGCGCTGGAGACTCTTTAGAGTTTCACTGTCTGTGTCTAAATGGTGACAAACCTGGAATAAGAGCCCCCCTGCCTCGCTCTCAGCTGATCCA